>NC_080181.1:37231516-37531516 GCF_950295315.1 Erinaceus europaeus | reverse complement strand
TTTATTTCCCTTTTGTTGCCCTTGTTTTTCATTGTTGTTGTAGTAGTTATTGTTGTTGTTATTGATATCATTGTTGTTGGATAGGACAGAGAGAAATGGAGAGAGGAGGGGGAGAGAAAAATAGACACCTACAGACCTGCTTCACCGCCTGTGAAGCGACTCTCTTACAGGTGGGGAGCCAGTTCTTGAACCGGGATGCTGGTGCTGGTCCTTGCGCTTTGCGTCACATGCACTTAACCCGCTGCGCTACTGCCTGACTCCCAATAAATATATATATATATATTTTATTTTTTTTAATATTTATTTTATTTATTTATTCCCTTTTGTTGCCCTTGTTGTTTTATTGTTGTAGTTATTATCGTTGTTGTCATCGTTGTTGGATAGGACAGAGAGAAATGGAGAGAGGAGGGGAAGACAGAGAGGAGAGAAAGATAGACACCTGCAGACCTGCTTCACCGCCTGTGAAGCGACTCCGCTGCAGGTGGGGAGCCGGGGTTCGAACTGGGATCCTTATGCTGGTCCTTGTGCTTTGCGCCACCTGCGCTTAACCCACTGCGCTACAGCCCGACTCCCCCAAACTAAATTAAGGGGGCTGGGCGTTAGCGCAGGGGGTTAAACACATATGATGTGAAGTGCATGTAACTTGAAACTTAAAAGGGGCTTTAGGCTGTGGTGTGGCCCGTAAGGATTCGCTGGGGGGGGGGGGGGGGGGGGCTGGGAACAGGTGAAAACAATTATAGGCTTTATTAGCGTGAAACAGGTAAAAGACAGGTATGTACATGCTGCAAAATAAGCCACTCCATTTAAGGTTAAGCAAAAGAGAGGTTTTTTCAATAAAATCACAGAGAATATGAGGGGAGAAGTCTAGCTAGGAAAATAAGCAAAATTTCAAAGTCTGCAAACTAAGTTATCCCAAATCACCACATGAAAAGACCAGGATCAAACCCTTTCTTTTTGTTTAAATTTTTTAAATTTTTATTTATTTATTTTCCCTTTTGTTGCCCTTGTTGTTTATCATTGTTGTGGTTATTGATGTCGTTATTGTTGGATAGGACAGAGAAAAGTGGAGGGAGGAGGGGAAGACAGAGAAGGGGAGAGAAAGATAGACACCTGCAGATCTGCTTCACTGCCTGTGAAGTAACTCCCCTGCTGGGGAGCGGGGGCTCGAACAGGGATCCTTCTGCTGGTCCTTGTGCTTTATGCCACCTGTGCTTAACCTGCTGCGCCACCGCCTGACTCCTGATCAAACCCTTTCTATGAAGATGGCCGAAAGCAAAGAAGGAAGACCCTGCCCCTCCTGAAGCCGAAGCTAAAGCCAAAGCTTTGAAGGCCAAGAAAGCAGTGCTGAAAGGCGTCCACAGTCATAAGAAAAAGAAGATCCCCACGTCACCTACCTTCTGTAGGCCCAAGACACTGCAGCTCTGAAGACAGCCCAAGTATCCTTGGAAGAGCACCCCCAGGAGAAACAAGCTTGACCACTATGCCATCATCAACTTCCCCCAACCATGGATTCAGCCATGAAGAAGATAGAAGACAATAACACACTTGTTTTCATTGTGGATGTGAAGGCCAATAAGCACCAGATAAAACAGGCTATAAAGAAACTCTATGACATTGATGTGGCCAAGGTCAACACCCTGATCAGACCTGATGGAGAGAAAAAGGCATATGTTCGATTGGCTCCTGACTATGATGCTTTGGGTGTTGCCAACAAAATTGGGATCATTTAAACTGAGTCTAGCTGCCTAATTCTAAATAAAACTTTTCACTGTTAAAAAAAAAGACCAGGATCAATCTGGAGCCATGGCAAGTTCATCTTGAAGGTAATCTAATTAAGAACGGGAGCTGCTCCAAGTTGGTCTATAAATACGTCCCCTTATCAGTCTGCTCTGCCTCAGGCTAACGTCATTTGTTTACTAGTTGTCCCAAACTCCTTTTGGGGTCACAACAGGCATAAGGATCCCAGTTCGAGCCCCTGGCTCCCCACCTGCAGGGTAGTTGGTTCACAAGCGGTGAAGCAGATCTGCAGGTGTCTATATTTCTCTCCCCCTCTCTGTCTTCCCCTCCTCTCTTGATTTCTCTCTGTCCTATTCAGCAGCAACAACAGCAGTAGCAAGGGCAACAAAAATGTGTTGTTAAAAATTCGTAAGGCTCTTGCCGGGCCGGCTTGCTTCACAGGCGGGTAACAGAGACGCGGAGACAACGGCTGGGCAGGGAAGCTGTATTTCTTTATTCAGGAACAACGATTCACAAACTAAGACAAACTAATCACCAAACAGAACTCGGCTGTCTCTTTGCGGTGGCACAAGCACTCTCCCTTACTCTCGAACTCAGGAACCGTCTCTTACTCTGGAACTCAGGAACCCAGGAACTCTGTCTCTCTGGCACTCTCTCTTACTCTGAAACCCTGAAACTCTCGAACTCAGGAATTCTCGAACTCTCGTACTCTGAAACTCTGGAACTCTCGGACTCAGGAACTCAGGAACTCTGGAACTCTGTCTCTCTGGCACTCTCTCTTACTCTGTAACCCTGAAACTCTCGAACTCAGGAACTCTCGAACTCTCATACTCTGAAACTCTGGAACTCTCTTACTCTCAACTCAGGAACCCTCTCCCGGGGTTCCTTCGGGCGGGGCCAAGCAGGCCCGCGAAATTAACAGGACTCATCCAATTCTCTTGGCGGGGGGGAGGGCTAGGACAAACCAATGTAAAGCATACGACAAAAATGGGAAAAAAACAGCCTCTAGGAGCAGTGGATCAGTATTGCAGGCACCGAGCCCCAGTGATAACCCTGAAGGCAAAAACCAAAAATCTAACAAACACGGGGACTGGACATTGGCTCACCCAGTTAAGTGCACATAGTATAATGCACAAGTATCCAGGTTCAAGCCCGAATTCCTGCAGGGAGGATGCTACACAAGCAGGAAGGAGTTCTGTAAGTGTCTGTCTTTTTCTCTCCAACTCAATCTCCCCCTCCTCTCTCAATTTCTCCCTGTCCTACCCAATAAAATGGAAAGAATGGCTTCAGGAACAGTAGGTTTATAGTGCAGGCACTGAGACCCAGAAATAACCCTGGAGGAAAAAATAAACAAAAACACTATATTAAACATTTTAATGGCTGTGACTTTTTGAGATAAAGTATCTGCAGTAAGTAGAAATGGATCAGATAGTTTGACTTAACTTAGATGATTTCTTTTTAATTGAAGGTCTATTTTAGCTTCTTACCTTCTGAAGGAGAAACTCAACATCTTGGGCAAGTTGGGGTGTCTGCTAAGTTGTGCAGGTTCTGTCGTGCTGATTATCCACTCCCCCAAATCAGAGAGTGTGACAACTCAGGCCGAGCTGGAAGAGAAACTGACCAATCCAGGTAAGTCCTTTCTAGCTATGATGCCAGAATTTATCTTCCCTGGATGAACCTGCCCTTACACTATCTGCTCATGCGTGTGTACCACTGTCCCTCAGTGTGTGTGGCTCTGTTAAAGAAGATGATAGAGCCCGCCTTCCAGTTCCAGCCCTCCCTCTCTGCCTCTTCCTGACACCATGGTGGCAAGTTGATACTCCACCTTCATGCATGGGGCTTGACTTTCTATGTCTTTTTCTGTCCTCTGAAACTTTGTGCCTTTTCTCTCTTTCCTCCTCTATAATGCCCCATCTCCAGAGAGGGATCATTTGCTTGGTTGTCTCACTTCCCCCTAAACCATCTACCTTACTACTTCTCCCTGCTCTCATCTCCCACTTCTTTTTTTGTACCCTTTCCTAAAATCTCTACCTCTCGTGATCTCTCCTACCCTCCCTTGCACAACTTCTCAAATGCCCAACACCTCCTTCCACCCCTACTCCCACCTTATCTCCTTATCTGTACACCTGCTTTCCCTGCCAAGGGTGGGAGTGGGCTACTTGCCTGGAGAAACTGTATGTGTCGGAGTATCCGGTGGTGTTGCACCTAGTTAAGTGCACATAGTACAAAGCTCAAGAACCTGTGCAAAGATCCAGGTTTGAATCCTTGCTCATGCTCATGCTCCCCACCTGCTGGAGGGAGTGGTGGAGGGGAGGGGGACACAGTTCACAAGCAGTGAAGCAGGTCTGCATGAGTCTTTCTCCCTCTGTTTCTTCCCCTCCACTCTCAATTTCTCTCTGTACTGTCCAATAAAAAAATAAATGGAAAAAATGACCGTCAGGAACAGTGGACTCATAGTAGCGGCCTGAGCCCCAGCAATAACCCTGGAGGAAAAGAGAGAAAGGAAAGGGAAGGGGAGGGGAGGAAAGGGGAGGGGAGGGGAGGGGAGGGGAGGGAAGGGAAGGGAAGGGAAGGGAAGGGAAGGGAAGGGAAGGGAAGGGAAGGGAAGGAAAGGGAAGGGAAGGGAAGGGAAGGGGGAAACTATGTATCCTGTCTCTGTGCTTCCCTCAGATGGAAAATTCTGCAGGAAGCCTCATAGACCCCTACATATTTTTAATACATTTTGACATATGATGATACAGAGCCAGGGAATATATCCAGGGTTGCAATGCATGTATGATACTGCTAAGTAGCCTTATTGGCCCAAATTTCTTTCTTTTTTTAAATTACATTTATTTCTTTATTTCTTTATTTATTAGATAGGAACAGCCAGAAATTAAGAGTGAAGGGAGAGGGAGAGAGACAGAGACACCTGCAGCTCTGTGTTACCACTTGCAAAGCTTTCCCCCTGCAGATGGAGACTGGAGACTTGAACCTGGGTCCTTGTGCATTGTAACATGTTCGGCCCAATTTTCTTCTATTTTTTAATTTAATTTTATTATTATTATTATTTTTAACAGAGCACTGCTCAGCTCTGGCTTATGGTATGGTGTGAGGGATTGAACCTGGGACTTGAGAGCCTCAAGCATGAAAGTCTCTTTGCATAACCATTATGCTATACCCCCACCCTTTTTTATTATTTTTTTTTAAGGACAAAGAGAGGGAGAGGGAGAAGAGAAGTAGCATAGTACCACTGTATTAGCTGTGGAGTTCTTCGAGTGCTGTGTAGTGCTCCCATGTGTTGCCAGGGTTCAGACCCAGGGCCTCAAGCACAACAACATGTGTGCACTACTAGGTGAGCCACCAGGCTTCTCATGTATTTTTTGAGAGATAATTTCACAGGTAGAGCACATGCTTTACCATGTGTGGGGTCCCCATCACTATGGTTAACACTGAAAGTTCACAGATTCAGTCATTCAGTCCACCATGATTCAATAAACATCATTTTGCTGAAATCTAGGCTATGGAACCTGGGGATAATGAGGGGCTAACTACTTTTTAATTACTTCTAATTTTTTTTTCTTTTTGCTAACACACCACTCAGCTCAGGATATTTATTGCAAGGATTGAACTTGGAAGTTCAGAACTTCAGGCATGAAAATTTTGCACGAACATTATACTATCTCCCCAAGCCCTGGGGCTACCTCAGAGAATGAGTGTCCTCAGATTTTCTTAAGCTGAGCTGCATTCATGAAACTAATCCTCTGTGGATACAGTGATACAATTTGGAGGGAGTCAAAATTATACTGGTCCTTTCACTTGGGTAAGGGGCAGCTCTTCTAAACCCTCAGGCTATTTAAGAGCCAACTGTTTGTCTGTGATATTATTATAATTAAGCAACCACTTTTGAAAAAGTATTCTGTTTAGTTTTTAAGATTTGTTTTGTCTTTTTTTAAAAAATCGATTTATTATTGGATAGAGACAGAGAAATTGAGAGAGATGGGGAAGATAGAGAGAGAAAGAGACCGAGAAACATCTGCAGCCCTGCTTTAGCACTCCTGAAGCTTTCACCATGTGGGGGTGGGGACCAGGGGCTTGAATCTGGATCTCTGCATATTGTGTAATGTGTGCGCTTAACCAGGTGCACCACCGCATGGCTTCCTTGGGTACCATAGAACCTCTTAATGTGGTTCTAGGATTTTGCTCCCTACCTGCTGAACTATCACTCCATTTCCTAGTATGATTTTTCCTTGTGTGGAATGGCACAATTCTGTACATCCCAGGACCAAGGTCTCAGCTCACTATATATAGACTTCATCATGCAATGAATACCCTCTCCCAAGTTTCCTAATGTAGACGTATGCACACGCGCACACACACGCACGCACATGCATGCACGCACAGAGTGCACTTTGTTTAGGAGCTGTTGAACCAGTCCTAAGAAAGCCCATGTTGTTTATTTGTTTATTTATTTATTTTGCCTCCAAGGTTAATGCTGGGGCTCAGTGTCTGCACTACTAATCCACTACTCCTGGAGGCCATTTTTTCCCATTTTGTTTGCCTTGTTGTTGTCATTATTGTTGCCGCTGATGTTGTTGGATAGGACAGAGAGAAATCCAGAGAGGAGAGGAAGGCGGGGGGGGGGGGGAGAAAGATAGACACCTGCAGACCTGCTTCACCACTTGTGAAGCAACCCCCCTGCAGGTGGAGAGCCAGGGGCTTGAACCAGGATCCGTACTCTGGTCCTTGCGCTTTATGCCAATTGCGCTTAACCAGCTGCACTACCGCCCACCCCCAAGCCCATGTTGTTTCTATTGATTTAAAAGAATTTTTTTTCTGGTCTTTATTGATTTGATACAGACAGCCAGATATTGAGAAGGAAGGGGGAGATAAAAAGAGAGACAGAGAGACACCTACAACACTGCTTCACTACTTAATGAAGCTTTCCCCCTGCAGGTGGGGACTGGGGGTTTGAACCTGGGTCCTTGCATGCATTGTAACATGCCCTTAGCCAGTAGGGCACCACCTGGACCCAGAAAGGCCATGTTGTAAATGACTTTTTTTTTTTTTTTTGCCTCTAGGGTTATTGCTGGGGCTCGGTGCCTGCACCACGAATCCACTGCTCCGGGGACCATTTTTTTCCTTTTGTTGCCCTGGTTGTTTTATCGTTTTTTGTAGTTATTATTATCACTGTTATTAATGTCATTGTTATTGGATAAGACAGAGAGAAATGGAGAGAGGAGGGGAAGAGAGAGAGGAGGAGAGAAAGATAGACACCTACAGACCTGCTTCACCGCCTGTAAAGTGACTCCCCTGCAGGTGAGGAGCTGGGGGCTCGAACCGGGGTCCTTCCACCTGTCCTTGCTCTTCGCACCATGTGCACTTAACCCGCTGCGCTACCGCCCGACCCCCTGTAAATGACTTTAAAACAAAATCTCTGAGCATCTGTGTTGACTTTATTGTGACAAAGCATTAGTAATGAGAGAACGAGTTCAATTGTTGACTGCTGGTACTCGAGTGGGTGGCCTCTCAGAGGTAAGCCTTATTACTGGCATCTCTTGTTAACTCTAGTGGCTAACAGCAGGAAAAGACCAGGAGACCATTTTAATCACAAATGATCTATTTTATTATACAGAAGGCAGGGTTTAAGTAGCAGAAGGGAACAAAGGACATTTTTCACATGTGGCGATAGTGATGGGTTTTGAAGGTCAGAACCTTCATGGTGAAAGTTCTAAGGAATGAAGAGAATTGATAGTGGTAAAGGGAAGTTCCAAAGTGATTAGTGGCAAGAGAGAAGCAGACTGAAGTGAGCCTTGAAGGCAGAGAGATAAGATAGAGGAGTTAGACCAAAGTGGAGGAGGGGGTTAAGGAAATAGTAAGAAGGGCCTTTTGGTCAATGTAGAAGTGTTGATATATGGAGTATGTGTGATCAAAAGCAGGCGAACTATAGTGAACTTTAAGCAGGCAAACCACTTGGTTTATAACAAGGAAATGAATTAAGTGTTAGGACATGTAGGTTCCTGTGATGCTTGGGAGACTGACAAGGAGAAACTGAGTCAGGAAAGCTTTTCCCTCCATTCCCAACCCCTGAAAGGGAGAGACTGACAGGTGGGGTATCTTTTCAGACCTCCATCTTTATGATGAGAGCTCCCTATGCTCTTACCATGCTTTCACAATTAACCCCACAGTTGACATGTAGGGAATGAGTCTTGTGGCACACACTCTGGGTCTGTTAGAATACCCTGTGCGTAGGGCCCCCCTGGCTCTTGTAGTGACTATGGGGACAGGCAAGCACACCTCCTGATGTGCCTCTCACTATGGCTGCTTTATTTTTTAAATATATTTATTAATTTTCCCTTTTGTTGCCCTTGTTGTTTTTTATTGTAGTAGTTATTGTTGTTACTATTAATGTCGTTGTTGTTAGATAGGACAGAGAGAAATCGAGAGAGGAGAGGCGACAGAGGGGAAGAGAAAGACACCTGCAGACCTGCTTCACCACCTGTGAAGCAACTTCCCTGCTGCTGAGGAGCCAGGGGCTCGAACCAATCCTTAGGCTAGTCCTTGCGCTTTGCACCACATGCACTTAATCCTCTGCTGCGCTACCGCCTGACTCCCCATGGCTGCTTTATTTTCCAGTGTTTGTGGGCTATCTGTGCATCGTGCTTCTCATGCTGCTGCTGCTCATCTTCTGGATCGCACCAGCTCACGGACCCACCAACATCATGGTCTACATTAGCATCTGCTCCTTGCTGGGCAGTTTTACCGTGCCTTCCACCAAGGGCATTGGACTGGCAGCCCAAGACATCTTCCACAACAACCCGTCCAGTCAGCGCGCCCTCTGCCTGTGCCTGGTGCTCCTGGCCGTGCTCGGCTGCAGCATCATCATCCAGTTCAGGTATATCAACAAGGCGCTCGAGTGCTTCGACTCCTCCGTGTTTGGGGCCATCTACTACGTCGTGTTCACCACGCTGGTTCTGCTGGCCTCCGCCATCCTCTTCCGGGAATGGAGCAATGTGGGGCTGGTGGACTTCTTGGGGATGGCCTGTGGGTTCACCACCGTCTCTGTTGGGATTGTCCTTATACAGGTGTTCAAAGAATTCAATTTCAACCTTGGGGAAATGAACAAATCAAATATGAAAACAGACTAAGATGTAATGGGAGGAATTGGGTGGCAGGAAAAATGGATGTGGTGTCTGGTCCTAATTTGATGTGAAGTAGAAGAGCCCCTGAACCTGGTATTAGTATTAGTGGGAGAGGGGGAATTGCCCAGCACCAGGGTGGGGGCCCAGCCCCTGCTGCAGTCTGACATTACTAAATGGTTGCTTGGCGCCATCTCTCTCTGATGAGTGGTATCTCATGTTCCTTTAATCTGAAAGTTTTCATGAATCCTCTTTACTTTTTAAACATTTTAACACTGAAATAGAAAATAGAGACTCTTTCTGGTGAGTCTTCACAGGGAAGCAGGTTACTTTGGAAATAGGAAGATCATGTTGAAATTTGACTATATAGTAAATGTTTATGTAGTCATGTTATTTTGCATTAAGCATGTGTAACATTCAGGTACCACATTCAAATAAGAGATATATACATTTGATTATTTTTAATCCTATAACATCCCATTGTAGTCCCATGTGTCTTTCCCTTCTTTAAGACATTTTAATTACAGGTAGAGAGAGAAGTGTGAATGGACACCATGCAGTACTTCATTTGCAGGATGATTTTTAATAGCTCAAATCAATTTCAGTGCCTTTATCACTTGAAATATTCACTTTATTTGACTATTACTGTGTATGTTCTTACAGATTAGAATAATGCAGCTTCCTGAGTTATACTTTATCTCATTGTTCAAAATATAAATGTTAAAAGCAATTAGAAACAATAGCATATCTATTTGTTGGAAGAGAGTCAAGGATGAAGACACATTAGAACAAATCAGTCTATTTAACATATAGTTAATAGTCTAGCTAAAGAGAATTAAGTAGCATGAGTTATTTTACTTGCACTCAATTTACTTAAAGGGGATGCAGTATAAAATATGTACAAATTCACTTTCTTAAGTCTTGTGGGCCTTCAGAATAAATAAATAGTCTAACTGAATATTAAGGCTATTAAATGAAAGACTGTTTAGTAACACATATGCTGAGTTTCTTAAAACACAGGAAAAAGTTAAAGGACACTGTTAAACTTAAGCCAGTTTTTACTGTCTGTGTTTTAGATGCTATGACATATTTTTAAAAGCGTTTTCAACGTAGTGTATTTTCAAAACCATTTCTAACAAAACCGAAAACATTTCATTAAGTTACCTCCCTATTACATTAGATAATCTCTTGTTAAATTTCTGAAATGCAAAGTTTCATTAATTAAGCCAAAATTTAGATAAAAGAACTCATTCATCTGTGTATAATAGTAACCTTCCATGTGTATTAAATGGGAGCCAAGCACAAAGTGATTCAGATATTTCACCAAGATATTGTGTCTTATTTGCAATTTTATTTTGTCACCAGTGTTATTTTGGAGGCTTCATGCCCACATGACTGCACTACTCCCAGAAGCCATAATTTTCTTTCACTTAGAAGTTGAGTGGTAGAGAGGAAAGGAAGGGGGGGGTGAGGAGGAAGAGAGACACCACAGCACCACTCCACTGTTTGTGAAGCATCCCAATGCAGGCAATCGCATTGGATTGGAGACTCGCACCCAGGTCCTTGCACATGTGTGCTCTATCAGGTGAAACATTTCCTGGCCCCTATGTATAATATTTTATCAGAATAGGGAATTATCCTGAGTCGAAAGATGGGATTGAGTCAGGTAGGTGTGATAAACTAGAACATGAAATTTAATAATACCCAGTTAATGTTACTAAGAATGAAATATGTTTTTTTCTTCCAGGCAAAATTAATATTCCTAAAGACACAGACTCCAGTGTCCTAAGATGTTGAATTGGCTTATCAAGATGTAGATAATTGAACATAGAGCAGAACACACCTTTATGAACCAAAAGTACACATAATTGACCGTGTACTGTTAGCGATTTGTGAAATGAGAGCAATGACAAGATCATTTTTTAATCAAATGAAAAAAATCTGTATAGTGGTCTGAAAGATGACGTGGAGGTTAGAGCACTGGATTGAAAAACATGAGGTCCTGAATTCTATCTCTAGCATCGCATGTGTCAGAATGATGTTTTAACTCCTTTTCTCTTTTGTTAGTATTTTATTTATTTACTTATTTATTTAATATTGTTTTATTTAATAGGACAGAGAGAAATTGAGAGGGGAGGAGGAGATGAAATAGAGCAGAAGAGGGAAATAAAGACACCTGAATCCCTGCTTTACTGCTTGTGAATCTTCCACCCTGCAGGTGGGGGACCAGAGGGCTTGGACCTAGGTCCTTGCAAATGGTAGGTAATGTGTGTACTCAACTGGGTATGCCACTGCCCAGTCCCCTCTTATGTTAATTAATAAATCTTTTTAAAAATCTGTTAATTCATAGCAGATGCTCAAATATTAGTCCTTTTTAAAAAATATATTTCTTCCATAAGAAATAGAATTTCAGATGAGAGATTGTAAGAGATGTCAGAGTACCACTCTGGTATATGCAGTGCCCTGGAATGAACCTGCACTCTGCCAGCTGAGCTATTTCCCCAGCCTTTTTTCAAATTGAAAGACCAAAGGAGGAGTCTCTGGTCATTTTATTTTATTCCAAACAAGAACACTACTCAGCTTTGGCTTATGGTGTGGAGTATTGAACTTGGGACCTTAGAGCCTCAAGCCTGAAAGTCTGTTGCATAAGCTGCAGTGTTAGCGCTCCAGCCTAAATCATTACTCTTTTTTTTTAAATCAGCTCTTGAGGTTCCTTTTTAAAATATCTAAACATTTTTAGCATTACAGGCCTTAATTTATTGAACTGACCCTGCTAGGATTATAATGTATCTATATACTTTTAGACATTAAAATAATTTCCTAAGTAGAGATTTCTACTTAGGATACTTAGACCTGAAGCAGGTCTGCAGGTATTTATCTTTCTCTCCCTCTCTCTGTCTACCCCTCCTTTCTCCATTCCTCTCTGTCCTATCTGGCAGCAACGACATCAATAACAATAATAATAACCACAACAAAGATAAAAACAAGGGCAACAAAAAGGAAAATAAATAAGTAAAATATTAAAAAAGAAATTACCATGTTTGTTACAATTAACATATAGCACTTAATTCAATGCATCTTTATTCCAGGCAATTAAAATACACAATTCAATTAAAATTCACAATTATACCATGGATAATCAGAGGTGATATCCACATAGTCTTTCTATGTCTTCCCCCCCCAGAGTTATAGCCCATTCTTTTTTTTTTTAATTTCTTTATTGGGGGGTTAATGTTTTACACTCAACAGTAAATACAATAGTTTGTACAAGCATAACATTTCTCAGTTTTCCACATAACAATACAACCCCCACTAAGTCCTCTGTCATTCTTTTTGGACCTGTACTCTCCCTCCTACCCACCCCAGAGTCTTTTACAGCCCATTTCTTCTTGAGGGTGACTGGTTCCAAATAGACTTTCCAAAATTTACTTTTGTCTGGCAGATTACTTTGATAGGTTACATTTCTCTCTGTGAGACAAAGTTTCTATCTTTGTATTTCAAGTGTCAGTGTAAACGTTAGTGTCATGTCAAGATAATTGACATGACCAGCCTAGAGTTCCAGCTGAACAGAGCATATGACTTCTAATTTTGTAACAATTCTTTTCAACGTCATGCATTTGCAATTCATTTGTAATTGTAAAGAAGCAAGAAGCCTCAAAGTGAGAGTTTTAGGGAAGGGCTTATAATCAGGATGGTCTCTCTGAAAGTAAATACAGATGAACATTTCACTGCTGTACTATTTTCTGGGTTTTATGTCTCATAAAACTAAGTAAAAATACCTATTCTTTAGTTGTTTTCTCACTTCCTCTAAAATCATTTTTCTGATTATACTTTGAAGATTTACTCTGGATGCCTAAATACATTATATATGTTTTTTCTCTTCTACTTGGAAGATATCTTGCTTGCTTATTTGAATCTTTACATTTAAAGTGATGGCATCCCTTTCTGTTTATTGATCAAGCTTATTAAAAATTGTAATTCAGACTCAGTACTGAGATCACCTCAGGGCCTTTTGCTGTTCTACAAGATGGCCCCAGCTCTGCAGAGATGATTCTGGAGAAGATGGGTAGTCTGCTTCCTACCTATTAGTACTATTATCATAGTTAGGCAAGAATCAACACTCTGCCATTTTTTCATATTAGAATGTTACTAAAATATGCTTCAGTACAATAAGAAATATTCTTTCAATTCCTACTTTTCAAACTCATTTGTTCCAGTTTTTTTTCCTTTCACTACTCATAATGTTCTTGTTAATCTTATATGGATCCAGGGATCAAACCAAGGTGTTCATGCATGCAAGGCAGGCACTTAGTCACCTAGCCATTTCCCCAGTCCTTACTCAGTTTTAATTTTAGCAGTCATTCTTTTTCTTTGGGTCTCATGTCTTCTTCTTTCTAGTAGAAGAAAGTATTACTAACCATATGTGGCCACTGCCATCTTCCTTAATAGCTGTGTTCTTTGATAAAACTGTGTTTATTTCCACAGCTCAGTTCCTAGCTGTCTTTAGAATGCTTGAGATGCAGTGTCTCCCGGGCATGATGAGTACTTTAACCCATAGAAAGTAGGGTGTTTCAGAGCATAGGCCAATGCTATGCAGATTGTTTCTTGCTGGGAGACAATACCTCTTTTCCATGCTGCTCAACCAATCTAGCTGATCAGGAAAGTGCTTGAGAGTGTCACCAGTATTTTGCTCTCATCCTCTACTCCTGACCTGGGCTTCCTATGACTGAGCAGGAAACTGGAAACTGGAAAGAGAAGACAATGTCCTTTAGATCTGGTCAGAGTCAGTGTTCAGAAGGAACTGTCTTCCCTGTCTGATCCCAAGAAAGGTGTTTACCCATCTTAGCTTTCTACCTTCTCAGGGACCAAAAACATAAATCCTAATGATTTCACCCCATGTCATGTCAGTGTTAATTTTTACATGTATTTTATTCATACCCATAACTGTAGGTTTATTAACTTGAGTTTTGAAAAGAGATCAGTTTGCACACCCAGCCAGAGCATAAAAGTTTATCATATAAAATACCTCACTTTTCTGTGTTCCTCACTTCTGCCTCACAGTTATACACTTCAAGGTTTTTTGTTTGTTTGTTTGTTTGTTTGTTTTAGGAAAAAACTCTCCCTTAGCTCCTAGGTGATTTTTTTCATATCTGGCCAGATTCTTATACCTCCATTACATACTTGAAAAAAAAATTAAGAATTATAGGATAGCAATGAACCTTCTCCGAGTTATCACTACTTTTTACTTTCCTAAATGTTTCTCACATGCACCAAGTTTGTACATTTATTTATTTATTTATTTATTTATTTATTTATTTATTTTTATCAGAGCACCACTCAGCTCTGGCTTATGGTGGTCTAGGGGATTGAACCTGGGACTTTGGAGCCTTAGGCATGACCTTCTCATTGCATAACCATTATGCTATCTACCCGTACCCTTGTATTTTTTTTTTTGTTAAGTTTCTGTTACATTAAAAAAATGCCTAGTAAAAAAAACTGACTCTCCATAGAAAGATCCACTCTGTTAATAAACATCTACTTCATGTGTACCCAGTGAATTCGAAAGCAGAGTGTAGGGCCTAGAGTTAGGAAGAAAGATTTATTTGTTCTTTTTTCTAACACTTCCTTGAATTGTACAAATATAGGTGAGTCACTTAACCTTTCTGTGCCTCCTTTTCTCTACCTCTAGAGGGGTGAGATATTCTCCAAGTTGGTTGGTTTAGAGTTCATACTTGTAGTGTGTGCTGCAGCCTTAAAGGAGAATGCAGAGTCCAAGCTTGCTCTTGAGGGAGACATTGGGCACCCTGTCTTCTTAGGACCAAGCTATAAGCACTGATTGAGTAAAGGAAGTAGTGAGTGTTAAGTTTGCATGATTCCATGAAGCTTTAATTTCCTTCTTTTTTGTTGTTTTTTTAAGGGTTTTATATATTCTGTTGTAAAAAGTGGAATTTTTTTTTTCTTTGCACTTAAAAGTCACATTCTGCTGGTGTGATAAGCTTCTTTGATATTCTACACAGGTTGTTTTTATTCTACAGAAGATTGAATGGCCTGTGAACCAGAATGAACTGTTGAGTTTGTAGTGAATGATGCTGAACTTCCTGCTTCTGAGCAATTCAACCCTGACCATCAACTCCCTGACTAGGTGAATGTCAGGAGCTCCCAAACCGCTAGTGCCAAAGGGTCATGTTGAAAAGTTCAGAATATATATATTTTTTGTCAGAGTATAATAACTTGCCCTAACCCCACTCCCATGTCAGTGTTTTGCACTTTGGGGAAACTTTAAGGATACTTTCAGTTGCATTTCTGGGTGTTCTTGCCTTTAAAAAAATAACTGTTAATTTCCTGTAAAATGGAATATAACTATGAAAGGGAGGACAAAGACTAGTTAAAAGAAAAACATTGACTGATTACATACATAAAAGTTTTTTTTTTCATGTAATGTATCAGGGGAGCTTCCAATTATACACGTTTGCCATTGGCTAAGACTTGCTTATGTTTTGCTTTATAGAAGTAGTCATAGCATGTTGTAATTGCCTTATGTAAATAAAAAGGCTATTTATTAAGTTTTCCAATAATATTTATTAATCTGTATGTGTTTTAAAATAAAAATAACATTTCTAGCTGAACACGTTTTTTACCCTTTTCTTTAAGTGTTTGTGTAGTTTCAGATTCCATATCATGCTAACTATTCCTCAATCATACATTTTCCACTTTCTTTCTTTTTAAAGATTTTATTTATTGATTCATGAAAAATGATGAGAGAGAGAACCAGACATCACTCTGGTACATGTGCTGCCAGGGATCGAACTTAGGATCTCATGCTTGAGAGTCCAATGCCTTATCCACTGCACCACCTCCCGGACCACACGTTTTCCACTTTCTTTGGTAAAATGATATGGAGGTGCCAGGATGTGGTGCGCCCAGTTGATCACACCTATTATCATGTACAAGGACCCTGATTCAAGACTTCAGTCCCCCCCTCCCCCGAATATGGTGAAGCAGTGCTGCAGGTATCTGTCTCTTGCCCTGTCTCCTATCTCCTCCTCCCCCTCTCAGGTTCCCTCTGTCCTATTAAAAGGGAAAAAAAAATGGGGGAGGGGGGCAGTGGATTCATTATGTAGACACCAAGCCCTAGTAATAACCTTAGTGGCAAAAAAAGAAATGATGTAGAAAATGTTCACTTTGGCAGGCCAAACAGCTCACTTGGACAGTGTGCGTTGACCTGTGTTCAAGCTCAACTCCTACCACACTGAAGGAAACTTCAGTGCTGTGGTGTCTTTCTCCTATCTCAAAAAGTCAGCCTGAAATGATAAAGCCTCAATGACAAGCAAAAATAAATAAATAAGTCCTGCTGTGCATATCTTAAGGGAAGTTCCATTATATGTGAAGGAATTTACTCTCCTGTGACTGACTACCTTCTGATACAATAAAACAGTGGCATTGGAGCCAGGTGGTGGCTCACCTGATTCAGCGCACATGTTATAATGCACAAAGACCCCCAGTCCTCACCTACAAGAGGAAAGCTTTTCAAGTGATGAAGCAGTGCTGCAGTTGTCTCTCTGTCATTCTTCCTGTTTATCTCCCCCTTCCCTCTTGATTTCTGACTATCTCTATCAAATAAATAAAGATAATAAAAAATTTTAAAATAATGGCATTTAAAAAGTCAGCTTATACTATAATACTAGTACCTTTTACATGTATTTTGAAGTGTGTCATATAGCATATATTCATTTATTTATTTATTTTTAACCAGAATACTACTCACTTCTGGTTTATATAGGTGCTGGGTGTTGAACCTTGGACCTTGGAGTCTCAGGAAGCAAAGTCTTTTTGCATAACTATTATGCTGTCTTCCCAGCCCTAGGATTATATTCTTTTTTTTTTTTTTAAATATTTTATTTTATTTATTTATTCCCTTTTGTTGCCCTTGTTGTTTTATTGTTGTAGTTATTATTGTTGTTGTCATTGTTGGATAGGACAGAGAGAAACGGAGAGAGGAGGGGAAGACAGAGAGGAGGAGAGAAAGATAGACACCTGCAGACCTGCTTCACCGCCTGTGAAGCGACTCCCCTGCAGGTGGGGAGCCGGGGTTCGAACCGGATTCCTTATGCCGGTCCTTGTGCTTTGCGCCACCTGCGCTTAACCCGCTGCGCTACAGCCCGACTCCCGGATTATATTCTTATTTATTTTTGTCACCACAGTTATCACTGGAGCTAGGTGTTTGCATGGCCCCAGTGTTCCTGGAGGCCATTTTTGTTTCCTTTTCTTCATTTTTAATAAAGAATGAGAGAGATAAAGAAGGAGAATCACCTGCAACACTATTCCACCACTTGTGAATCTAACCCCCCTGCAGGTACATGGTAAGGCATGCACATGAGCCACCACATGGACCCAGCATCATATTTTTACCACACAGAAAATTAGAGAATGAACACATTCCCAAGTGTCAACAGAAACCTTGTGAATCTACATTAATGCCATGTAAATCATTTCATTAAAAGAAAAAAATATGTCATTGGAGCAAAAATGTTTTTTTTTTAACAACTTTTATTAATTTAATAGTGATCGACAAGACCGACAAGACAATTCCACACATTCCCACCACCAGAATTCTGTATCCCATCCCTTCCATTGGAAGCTTTCCTATTATTTATCCCTCTGGGAGCATGGACCCAGGATTTTTATGGGGCATAGAAGGTGGAAGGTCTGGCTTCTGTAATTGCTTCTCCACTGGATATGGGCGTTGGCAGGTCAATCCATACTTCCAGCCTGTTTCTATATTTCCCTATTGGGGCAGGGGTTTGGAGATGCAGGGTTCTAGTCGCCTGCCCAGGGACATAAGGTTGGCATCATGGTAGCACCTGCAACTTGGTGGCCGAGTAATGGAGTCGAAGGGTTGACATCCTGCACCTGGCTCCTCTGGACACAGTCTGAAGTGAAATATGTTGAGGTGACACTGGTTGCATCACTTTGGTTGAGATCAGCAGATGCAATATTAAATGGTATGGATCAAGAGAAGCATGGAGGAAAACAAGCAAACCCCAGACAGAGGTTCCAGGACTGGGAGAAATATGGGGTTTATAGAGAATGAGGAAGATTTCTGCTGTCTTAGAGTTTAAGAAGGCAATTGATAGGGGATCGGGTTGTAGTGCAGCAGGTTAAGCACACATGGCAAGAAACTCGAGGACTAGCGTAAGGATCCCAGTTAGAGCTCCCAGTTCCCCGCCTGCAGGGTTGTCGCTTCACAAGCAGTGAAGCAGGTCTGCAGATGTCTACCTTTCTCTCCCCCTCTCTGTCTTCCACTTCTTTCTCCATTTCTCTCTGTCCTATCTGGCAATAACATCAATAACAACAATAGTAATAATCACAACAATAATAAAAACAAGGGCAACAACAATAACAAAAAGTAAAGTATATAAATAAAGGAGAAAGAAAGAACCAGTGTCACTCCAATATTTGTGAGGGGACAAACTCAAGATCTCATCTACTTAAGTCAGGATTATCTCTGGGGCTTGATGCCTACACTAAGAATCCACTGCTCCAGGATTCGATTTCCGGAGGCGGAGCTACAAGCAGCAGATCGCTTTCTCTCCTCTCCTCTCCCCTCCTCTCCTCTCCTCTCCTCTCCTCTCCTCTCCTCTCCTCTCCTCTCCTCTCCTCTCCTCTCCTCTCCTCTCCTCTCTCGGATCAACTAGGAATACCAAAGGAGACCATCCGGACCGAAACAAGACAGGACTAGAATGACCACAGGAACCCAGTAAATCACCCGTGAGTACAAACACGAGTGGCTGGTGACAGAGAGGAGAGAGGGGCCTAAGGAGAGATTAAGTGACTGCTAACAGTTCAACAGTTTATCAGTGGAGACACCACCTCCAGTCTGCTCCACCAACAAGGGGACAGCTGAAGGGAGGAAAGGACTCCCCAGAGACTCACCAAGTACAACTCTGAGTCTCCATTGCTACTACCCTCAGAATCTGGAGCAGCAACAGGGAGGGACACCAGGGGACAGAGATCTAACCGGGAAACTCAGGAGAAGACCTATACCTCGGTGGCATAGCTGAGGGGCTGTGAAAGTCTCTTTGCATAACCACTGGATTATCTCTGCCACACCCTGCTTTATCTCTTGGTCAGGAGTCAGTAATTAAGCTAAGAAGCCTATTGATAGTTTAAAAGCCCTCAGGCTCCCATAGCCTACAGGGAAGAAAAAAAAAGAGGCTTTTACACCACTGAGCTCCAACTCAGGGATTGAAAAAACTGTTAACTTCCACCACGGTAAATCCTTTTAATTAAATTACTTAGACACAAGTCAATCCAGGCAATAGTGATTAATAATTTGAAAAGTACTGATAAAGGGAACTCATAACATAATATATAAAATGGTTAAAACAACAAGAAAAAATATTGGAGAATCGAACCAGGACAAGAGTCCAGCTAAAAGTCCACCAGAGGGTGAAGCACAAAACGAGTTCAACATCCAAACATTAGCTAAGGAAATAATAACAGGAGTGAGTAAAGAATTTGAAAAAATTGCAATCAGAAATGCAGGAACAACAAATGAGAATATGGAAGAAAATTCTAATAATTTCATGGTTATTAGAGAGCTGAAAGCTGAAATCACTGAGCTAAGAAGGCAACTATCTGAACAAGCTAAAACAGTATCAGAGCAGGGCAACAAAATAGATGAACTCCAGAAAGCAGTAGAGGGCAGAGAGAATAGAATCTATGAGGCTGAAAACAGAATTAGCAAGATTGAGGGTGAATTAGAGAAAACTAAAAAAGAAGTAAGAGATCTCAAAAAGAGATTAAGAGATGCTGAAACAACAGAGTCCTATGGAATTACTTCAAAAGAAACTATATACGCATTATTGGCTTACCAGAGGAAGAAAGAGAAGGAGAGGAAGAAAGAATTCTCCAGGCCATAATAGCTGAAAATTAGTCTAGACAACATCAAAGACATAAAGATTCAAGAAGCCCAGAGGGTCCCAAACAGAATTAACCCAGACCAAGACATGTCATACTTAGAATGGAAAGGAATAAGGATAAAGAAAGGATCCTCAAGGCTGCAAGAGAAAAACAAAGAGTCACCTACAAAGGAAAACCCATAAGATTAGCAGCAGACTTCTTCATACAAACACTACAGGCCAGAAGAGAATGGCAAGATATCTATCGAGTGCTCAATGAGAAAGGCTTTCAGCCAAGAATACTATATCCTGTTAGACTGTCATTCAGACTAGATGGAAGCATCAAAACCTTCTCAGACAAGCAACGGTTGAAGGAAGCAACCATCACCAAGCCTGCCCTGAAAGAAGTTCTGAAAGGTCTCCTATAAACAACCAGACCACCACAAATAGGACATATATCAAAACACTCCAAAACTCTACAAGAATGGCGTTAAAGTATCTTCAATCTTTGATATCAATAAATTTCAATGGCCTGAATTCACCTATTAAAAGACACAGAGTAGGAAGATGGATCAGAAAACACAACCCAACAATATGTTGTCTACAGGAAACTCACCTAACTCAACAAGACAAACACAGACTTCAAGTGAAAGGATGGAAAACTATCATACAAGCCTATGGCCCACAAAAAAGGGCTGGAACAGCTATTCTCATATCTGACATGATAGACTTTAAAATAGATAAGATTAAAAAAGATAGGAATGGGGAGTCGGGCTGTAGCGCAGCGGGTTAAGCACAGGTGGCGCAAAGCACAAGGAGTGGCATAATGATCCTGGTTTGAACCCCAGCTCCCCACCTGCAGGGGAGTCGCTTCACAGGCGGTGAAGCAGGTCTGCAGGTGTCTATCTTTCTCTCCTCCTCTCTGTCTTCCCCTCTCTCTCCATTTCTCTCTGTCCTATCCAACAACGACAACAATAATAACTATAACAATAAAACAACAAGGGCAAAAAAAGGGAATAAATAAATAAAATAAAATAATTAAAAAATTAAAAAGATAGGAAAGGACACTACTTAATGCTCAGAGGATCAGTCAATCAAGAGGACTTAACAATTATTAACATCTATGCACCCAATGAGAAGCCATCTAAATATATCAAACTTCTACTGAAAGAGCTACAGCAATATATTAACAGTACCACAATCATAGTAGGGGACTTCAACACCCCACTATCTCAACTTGACAGATCATCCAGGAAGAAAATCAGTAAAGACATAAGGGAGCTATGAAGAGATAGATAAACAAGAACTATTGGACATTTTCAGAGTCATTCATCCCAAGAAACTGGAATATACATTTTACTCAAATCCACATGGATCATTCTCAAGGATAGACCATATGTTAGGCCACAAAGACAGCATCAGCCAATTCAAGAGCACTGAAATCATCCCAAGCATCTTCTCAGACCACAGTGGAATTAAACTAACACTTAACAATCAACAAAAGATTAGTAACAGTCCCAAACTGTGGAAGCTCAACAGTACACTTCTTAACAACTTCTGGGTCAAAGAGGAAATCAAGGAAGAAATCAAAATGTTTCGAGAGTTCAAGGAAAATGAAGACACAAGCTATCAAAATATTTGGGACACAGCTAAAGCAGTCCTAAGAGGGAAGTTCATAGCTATACAAGCACACATTAGGAAACAAGAAAAGGCACAAATAAACAGCCTGATTGCACATCTTAAAGACCTAGAAGAAGAACAACAAAGGAATCCTAAAGCAACCAGAAGAACAGAAATCACTAAAGTTAGGGCAGAAATAAATAACATTGAGAATAGGAAAACCATACAAAAGATCGACAAAAGTAAATGTTGGTTCTTCGAAAGAGTAAACAAAATCGACAAACCTTTAGCCAGACTCACAAAAACAAAAGGGGAGAAGACCCAAATAAATCGGATAGTAGATGAAAGAGGAGATATCACAACAGACACTGCAGAAATTCAACATATCATGCGAGGCTTCTATGAACAACTATATGCCACCAAGCTAGAGAACCTGGAAGAAATGAATGATTTCCTAGATACCTACCAACTTCCAAAACTAAGTAAAGAGGAAGTGGATAACATGAACAGGCCCATCACAGCTAATGAAATTGAAACAGTTATCAAAAATCTTCCCAAAAATAAAAGTCCTGGACCAGATGGTTTTACAAATGAATTCTACAAAACCTTCAAAGAAGAACTAATACCTCTACTTTTAAAAGTCTTCCAGAAGATTGAAGACACTGGAATACTCCCTGCCAGCTTCTATGAAGCCAACATCACCCTGATACCAAAAGCAGACAGGGACACAACCAAAAAAGAAAACTACAGACCAATATCTCTGATGAACATAGATGCGAAAATATTGAACAAAATTCTAGCCAACCGGATACAGCAGTATATCAAAAAGATTGTTCATCATGACCAAGTGGGGTTTATCCCAGGCATGCAAGGTTGGTTTAATATACATAAATCAATCAATGTGATCCACCACATCAACAAAAGCAAGACCAAAAACCACATGGTCATATCAATAGATGCAGAGAAAGCCTTTGACAAAATACAACATCCCTTTATGATCAAAACACTACAAAAAATGGGAATAGATGGAAAATTCCTGAAGATAGTGGAGTCTATATATAGCAAACCTATAGCCAACATCATACTCAATGGTGAAAAACTGGAAGCATTTCCCCTCAGATCAGGTACTAGACAGGGCTGCCCACTATCACCATTACTATTCAACATAGTGTTGGAAGTTCTTGCCATAGCAATCAGGCAGGAGCAAGGAATTAAAGGGATACAGATTGGAAGAGAAGAAGTCAAACTCTACTTATTTGCAGATGACATGATAGTATACATGGAAAAACCTAAGGAATCCAGCAAGAAGCTTTTGGAAATCTTCAGACAATACAGTAATGTGTCAGGCTATAAAATTAACATTCAAAAGTCAGTGACATTCCTCTATGCAAACACTAAGTTAGAAGAAATTGAAATCCAGAAATCAATTCCTTTTTCTATAGCAACAAAAACAATAAAATATCTAGGAGTAAACCTAACCAAAGAAGTGAAAGATTTGTATACTGAAAATTATGAGTCACTACTTAAAGAAATTGAAAAAGACACAAAGAAGTGGAAAGATATTCCATGTTCATGGGTTGGAAGAATTAACATCATCAAAATGAATATATTACCCAGAGCCATCTACAAATTTAATGCTATTCCCATCAAGATCCCAAGCACATTTTTTAGGAGAATAGAAAAAATGCTACAAATGTTTATCTGGAACCAGAAAAGACCTAGAATTGCCAAAAAAATCTTGAGAAAAAAGAACAGAACCGGAGACATCACACTGCCACATCTCAAACTGTATTATAGGGCCATTGTCATCAAAACTGCTTGGTACTGGAACATGAACAGACACACTGACCAGTGGAATAGAATTGAGAGCCCAGAAATGAGGCCCCACACCTATGGACATCTAATCTTTGACAAAGGGGCCCAGACTATTACATGGGGAAAGCAGAGTCTCTTCAACAAATGGTGTTGGAAACAATGGGTTGAAACATGCAGAAGAATAAAACTGAATCACTGTATTTCACCAAATACAAAAGTAAATTCCAAGTGGATCAAGGACTTGGATGTTAGACCAGAAACTATCAGATACTTAGAGGAAAATATTGGCAGAACTTTTTTCCGCATAAATTTTAAAGACATTTTCAATGAAACAAATCCAATTACAAGGAAGACTAAGGCAAGTATAAACCTATGGGACTACATCAAATTAAAAAGCTTCTTCACAGCAAAAGAAACCACTACCCAAACCAAGATACCCCTCACAGAATGGGAGAAGATCTTTACATGCCATACATCAGATAAGAGTTTAATAACCAACATATATAAAGAGTTTGCCAGACTCAACAACAAGACAACAAATAACCCCATCCAAAAATGGGGGGAGGACTTGGACAGAATATTCACCACAGAAGAGATCCAAAAAGCAGAGAAACACATGAAAAAGTGCTCCAAGTCTCTGATTGTCAGAGAAATGCAAATCAAGACAACAATGAGATATCACTTCACTCCTGTGAGAATGTCATACATCAGAAAAGGTAACAGCAGCAAATGCTGAAGAGGGTGTGGGGTCAAAGGAACCCTCCTGCACTGCTGGTGGGAATGTCAATTGGTCCAACCTCTGTGGAGAACAGTCTGGAGAACTCTCAGAAGGCTAAAAATGGACCTACCCTATGACCCTGCAATTCCCCTCCTGGGGATATATCCTAAGGAACCCAACACATCCATCCAAAAAGATCTGTGTACACATATGTTCTTGTCAGCACAATTTGTAATAGCCAAAACCTGGAAGCAACCCAGGTGTCCAACAACAGATGAATGGCTGAGCAAGTTGTGGTATATATACACAATGGAATACTACTCAGCTGTAAAAAATGGTGACTTCACCCTATTCAGCCGATCTTGGATGGACCTTGAAAAAATCATGTTGAGTGAAATAAGTCAGAAACAGAAGGATGAATATGGGATCATCTCACTCTCAGGCCGAAGTTGAAAAACAAGATTAGAAAAGAAAACACAAGTCGAACCTGAAATGGAATTGGAGTACTGCACCAAAGTAAAAGACTCTGGGGTGGGTGGGTGGGTGGGTGGGGAGAATAAAAAAAAAAAAGTAAAGTAAATAAATAAAATTTTAAAAGGAGGCAATAGATAGTTATAGGATTTATTGTATCATATAAAACCTTACCATGATTTATGTCATTTAATGTGATTTACACATAACTATATCTTATATATTGACAAGACCAGTTGCTTCTGGCCTACCTGGTCTAAGGATATAGGGGATTTAATATTTTTTTTAAAAGAGTCATTATTAGAAATGCCTTAACAAATTAAGCCCTGTGTTGAAATTCAATCAGGTTACTAATGTGAAACCTTAGGTGCTGATGGGAATGTAAATTGGTTCAATCTATGCAGAGGAGTCTAGAGAACCCTCACAAGGCTAAAATGGACCTTCCTTATGACCCAATAATTGCTCTCCCAGGGCTATACCTTAAGGAGTCAAGCACACCCATCCAAAAAGATATGTGTACACCTATGTTCATAGCAGCACAATTTGTAATAGTCAAAACCTGGAAACAACCCAGGTGCCCAACAACAGATGAGTGGCTGAGAAAGCTGTAGTATATATATATATACAGAATGGAATACTACACAGCTATTAAGAATAATGAACCCACCTTCTGTGACTCATCTTGGATGGAGGTAGAAAGAATTATGTTAAGTGAGATAAGAAAGAGAAAGATGGGGAGTCGGGCGGTAGCTCAGCGGGTTAAGCGCACGTGGCGCAAAGTGCAAGGGCCGGCTTAAGGATCTTGGTTCGAGCCACTGGCTCCCCACCTGCAGGGGAGCCGCTTCACAGGTGGTGAAGGAAGTCTGCAGGTGTCTATAGTTCTCTCCCCATCTCTGTCTTCCCCTCCTCTCTCCATTTCTCTCTGTCCTAACAGCGATGACATCAATAACAACAACAATAATTACAACAATGAAAAACAACAAGGGCAACAAAAGGCGAAATAAATATTTTATAAAAGAGAGAGAGAAAGACGAGTATGGGATGATCCCACTCATAAACAGAAGTTGAGAAAGAAGAACAGAAAGGGAAACACAAAACAGAATTTGACTGAGTTGAAGTATTGCACCAAAGTAAAAAACTCTAGGGGGAAGAGGAAGGTAGATTTTCTTTTTTTTTTTTTTTAATATTTACTTATTCCCTTTTGTTGCCCTTGTTGTTTTATTATTGTAGTTATTGTTGTTGTTGTTACTAATGTCGTCCATTGTTGGATAGGACAGACAGAAATGGAGAGAGGAGGGGAAGAAAGAGAAGGGGAGAGAAAGATAGACACCTGCAGGCCTGCTTCACCGCCTGTGAAGTGACTCCCCTGCAGGTGGGGAGCCAGGACTCAAACCGGGATCCTTATGCCAGTCCTTGTGCTTTGTGCCACCTGTGCTTAACCTGCTGCCCTACCACCCGACTCCCTAGAAGGTATATTTTCAACTCCTCTGTAGGGGGGTGGGGGTCGGGAGACAGACCTTTGTGGCAAGAATGGTGTTAATATACATTTCTATTAATTTGTAGTCTTTTTTTTTTAACCAGAGCACTGCTCAGCTCTGGCTCATCGTGGTGCAGGGGATTGAACCTGGAACTTTGGAGCCTCAGGTATGAGAGTCTGTTTTGTGCAATCATTATGCTATCTACTCCTGCCCAATTTATAGTCTTATAAATCACTATTTAAGCAATAGGAACAAAAATGTTTTTGTTGTTATTGTTTTATTATGGAAATAACTGATTTACCAAAAATATTTTTTAGACTATCCACAATGATTAATCACATTTTTGTTAAAATACAAACAAGCCAGAACATTTTGTCATTCAAGTATATATTTATAGTATATTTACTTTTTATTTATTTTTTATTGCTACCAGTTATTGCTAGGCTCTGTCCCAACACCACAAATCTACCACTCCTAGTGACCATCTCTTCCCTTTTCTCCCTCTATTTTATTTGAAAATACAGGAATTGAGAGGGGAGAGAGAGATAGAGAGGGAGAGATGAAGATAAGACACCTACAACCCTGCTTCACCACTTATGAAGCTTCTTTCTGCATGTGGGGAACAGGTACTTGAATCCTGGCCCTTTAGCAACAAAAAAGCAAATAACCCCATCAAAAGTGGGCAGAGGATATGAACAGAACATTCACTACAGAAGAGATCCAAGAGGCTAACAAACACATGAAAAAATGCTCCAGGTCACTGATTGTCAGAGAAATGCAAATAAAGGCAACATTGAGATACCACCTCACCCCTGTGAGAATGGCATACATCAAAAAGGACAGCAGCAACAAATGCTGGAGAGGCTGTGGGGACAGAGGAACCCTTCTGCACTGCTGGTGGGAATGTAAATTGGTCCATCCTCTGTGGAGAGCAGTCTGGAGAACTCTCACAAGACTAGACATGGACCTTCCATATGATCCAGTAATTCCTCTCCTAGGGATATACCCCAAGGACTCCATAATGCCCAACCAGAAAGATATGTGTATACCGATGTTCATAGCAGCACAATTCATGATAGCTAAAACCTGGAAGCAAACCAACAACAGATGAGTGGCTGAGAATCCAACAACAGATGAGTGGCTGAGAAAGCCATGGTATTTATGCACAATGGAATACTACTCAGCTATTAATAATAGTAATACTACTCAGCTACTCAGCTAAGAACAATGAACCCACCTTCTCTGACCCATCTGGATGGAGTTAGAAGGAATTATGTTGAACCCTGGCCCTTGCACATTGTAACATGTAACATGTACATTCAACCCAATGCAGCACCACCTACCCTGAAGAGCAAGCATTTTAAGAAACTGTCAAATACTCCTTTTTTTTTTTCTCCTTTCCTTCCTCCCTCCCTTCCTTCTTGTCTAAAAGAGGAAAGACCAGAGCACTGCTCAGTGGTTGCTTATTGTGGTGATGGGGATTGAACCTAAGAGTGGAGCATCAATCTCCTGAACTCCCTATCAAATATTTTTTTTTCTTTTTATTTATTGGATAGAGACAGCCAGAAATTGAGAGAGAAGGGGGAGATGGAAAGAAACAAACAGACACCTGCAACTCTGCTTCACCGCTTATGAAGCTTTCCCCCTGCAGGTAGGGACTGTGGGTTTGAACCTGGGTCCTTGTGCACTGTAATGTGCGCTCATCCAGGTGTGCTACCACCTAGCCCCAATATTTCTATTGCTTTTCATTTCCAGGCAGGTTTTGGGGTTGTGAAATATGTAAGTGCCAAATTTTACAAAAACTTAACTGATTGCTGTTAGTTCTAGTATACCTAGCTCTGAGAAATATATAAAAGCAAGGTGTCTCCTGGTCTAAGTAACTTATATTCTTGTTCCACTGTTACTGAGTCAGTTTCCTTCTTGTCTGATGAACCTTATGAGTGATATTGTTGTCTGCCAGAGAGACAGAGGGCTGGAAAGACCACATAATGGTTATGCAAAAGACTCTCATGCCTGAAGCTCTGAAGTCTCAGGTTCAATCCCTAGCACCACCATAAACCAAAGCTGAACTGTGCTCTGGTCTATTGAGATCTTTCTTTTTATCTTTCCCTCTCTGTTGTGCCGCACCGCGGAGAAGAGAGAGAGAGAGAGGTCCGATGCGGAGAGGGAACACAATCCTTTAGTGCGGGCACCTCAGGGTTGGGTCAGAGCTCAGTGGTTCGGGCCACATGGAGGTAGCCAAAAATGGCCACAACCCCCTTCATGCACCACCCTTCAGTCACCGAGGTCAAAACCAGGCGAGAAAACTAGAGAATGGAAGTAGGAGGACTTTATAGGGCAACAACCAGGAGTGACGTGTCGGGACAGGATTGGTTGAAAAAGGCACTGTGAGAATATCGTGGGAAGTGGCAAAGCCTGAGGGGACATCTGCACAGCACCTCTCTCTGTCTCTCATTAAAATAAATAAAAGTTGTAAGAGAGAGGAAGAGAAAAACACCACAGCACCAAAGCTTTCTTGGACCTGGGTCTCGCACACAGCAAAGCAGCACACTGTCCAAGTGAGCTGTTTTGCTGGTTCTGATGGCATCTTTTTAATGCTTGTAGACATTATGAAACATCTATGGTTGTTACAAAATGTGTTATCCTGGAGTCTGAATCATAGCCAAGAAGTAAATATATCTATTTACAGATTCCTCTATTTACATTAGCAGTTCATAAAAGGAATTCATTCCAGCGAAGGAAATTGAAAGATTCCCTAACTTGGCATGTTTATTATTTTCCTCAAATCATTTTTATTGAGGAAAATTTATTATTTTCCTCAAATCATTTTTACTGTCTTGTAAGCCACTGTTTTATTGAAACAGTGGCTTACAAGACAGTTCTTGGCATATAGGTTTCATTTCTTATCTCCCCATGGTTTCTGCATACCACATACCACTCCTACCATCAATTCAAGTCCCTCTTCACCATTGTACACCGGATACCAAACATTTTTTATTTTCTCTTTCTTTCTTTCTTTCTTTCTTTCTTTCTTTCTTTCTTTCTTTCTTTTCTTCCTTCCTTCCTTCCTTCCTTCCTTCCTTTATTTATTATTGGATAGAGACAGAGAGAAATCGAGAGGGGAGGGGTAGATAGGGAGAGAGAGACACCTGCAGCACTGCTTCACCATTCGTGAAGCTTTCCCCCTTGTGCATTGTAATGTGCGCACTTAACCAGGTGTGCCACTGCCTGCCCCCCTTTTTAAAATTTTTTGATTAATTAATTTTTTTTTTTAGCAGAGTACATTCAGCTCTGGCTCATGGTGGTGCAGGGGGTTGAACCCGGGACTTTGGAGCCTCAGGCATGAGAGTCTGTTTATATAACCACTATGCTATCTATCTACCCTCTGCCCCCCAATCATTTTCTCTACTCACTCCCACTTCCCCATAGCCTAGATTCCTTTGCTTTGCTGCAATACATGACACTCAGTCTAGGTTTCACCATGTTTCCATTTTTCTTTGCTTTGCTTCTTCAGTTCCAATTGAAATTGAGATCAAAGGATATTCATCCTTTTCTTTCTGGCTGATCTCACTTAATATGATTCCTTTAAGTTTCATCCAAGATAGGAAAAGAGAGATTTTATTATTTCTTACAGCTGAGCAATATCAGCTTTCTTGCACATTGTAACAAGTGTGTTCAACCAGGTGCACCACCACCTGGCCCCCAACATCAACTTTCTTAACCACTCATCTGTTATACAGATCAATTGCTTCTGGGCATAGGCTATTACAAACTGTGCTGCTATAAACATAGGTGTACACAGATCTGTTTGGATAGGTGCTTTTTGTGTGTTATTTGAATAGATCCGTAGGAGAGGAACTGCCAGATCATAAGGTTGGTCCTTTGCTAGGGTTCTGAGTAACCTCCACAGTTGTTGAACTAATTAAATTCCATCAACCAATGTAGAAAAATTCTTTTTCCCCACATCTTTACCAGCACTTATTTCTGTCTTATTATTATTATTTATTGCCACTGGGGCTATTATTGGGACCTTTGTGCTGGCACTACCAATCCACTGCTCCCAGAGGCCTTTTATTTTATTTTCTATTTTTAAAAATTTATTAGATAAGACTGAGAGAGGATGGGGAGAGGGAAAGAAAGACATCTGAAGACCTGCTTCACTGCTTTAAAGCATTCCTTCCCCCCACCCCCGTAGGCAGGGAGTGAGGGCTTGAACCTGAGTTCTTGCACTTGATAATATGTGCACTTAACTGGGTTGCCACTGCCCAGCTCCTCTGTCCTTTCTAAAGTATGTAAAGCATGCTCACAGGTATAAAATGAGATAACCAGATTTATCTTTGGAGCTTGGTGCCTGCATAGTGAATTCACTTGCCCTGATGGCCTTTCCCCCCTTTCTCTCTCTCTCTCTCTCTCTCTCTCTCTCTCTCCAGAGTTATCACTGAGGCTCAGTGCCTGTATGATTTGATTGCTTTTGGAGGACACTTTTTTTTTTTTGCCAAGGACCATTTGGGTATTTGTAACAGCATTCTTAGGCTATAAAATTATCGGTTTACAAATTTGTAGCTGTATCTTTCATAGTTGCTATGAAAAAATTTTTTGTTGCCTTGGGCCAGACCAAATGGTTTTACTGGCTAGATGTTCCTCATTCCTGCTCTGAACAGACATTGAGACAGAAATAGGAGAGACACCACAGCATTGCTCCATCACTTGTGAAGCTTCCCTCTTGTAGATGTTCCCATTTAGTGGCTCAGGTCTCGAACCTTGACCCTTGAACATGGGAATGTGTGTGCTTTATGTATTGAGCCACCTGCTGGTCCCCTCATAACAGCTTTTGACTGGTATCTGTGGTAACAAGACCTGAGCATCTGTCAGTAATTGGAAAACAATTTATACTGAGTTGTCAAAGAAGTCATGACACATTTCTGCATTGGACAAACATAGAAAAACAGCTGTGAAATCAACAAGGGCAACAAAAGGGAATAAATAAAAGAATAAATATTTTTAAAAAGCTGTTATTTGGGAGTCGGGCTGTAGCACAGCGGGTTAAGCGCAGGTGGCGCAAAGCACAAGGACCGGCATAAGGATCCCAGTTCGAACCCCGGCTCCCCACCTGCAGGGGAGTCGCTTCACAGGCGGTGAAGCAGGTCTGCAGGTGTCTATCTTTCTCTCCTCCTCTCTGTCTTCCCCTCCTCTCTCCATTTCTCTCTGTCCTATCCAACAATGACAACAACAATAATAACTACAACAATAAAACAACAAGGGCAACAAAACAGAATAAATAAATAAAATAAATATTTTAAAAAAGAAAGGGATAAAAGAAAGAAAAAAAAAGCTGTTATTTTTCTGATAATACAGGAGAAAACTTATTTGATTTATTAATACATGGTTTTTGAAAACATTGTTTTAATAAGATGTCCTATCTATACTTTTGATTTTAATTTTAATTTTATTTTTAATTTTAATTTTATTTATTAGATAGAGACAGAAATTGAGAAGGTAGGGGGAGATACTGAGGGAAAGAGGCAGAGAGACACCTGCAACCCTACTTCACTACTCATGAAGCTTTGCCCCTACAGGTTGGGACGAGGGGCTTGAACCCAAGTCCTTGTGCACTGTAATGTGTGCACCACCACCTGGCCCCCTCCTACATTTATGTAACAATGACAAAGAAGTAGATCTTAACAACTTTGTTAAGATATAGCTAACATAAATAAACTATATACAAACCAAATTTACAATTTGATAGGTCTTGATGTGTATCATTCAACTAATATAAAAACACTGACTCAATCCATCACCCCAAAACTTATTTTTATTCCACTGTAATCCTCTGTCCTTCTTGTTCTCTCCGCTCCCAAACATTCATCTACATTCAAAATTGCTATATACTAGCTTATATTTCCAAGAGTTATACATAAATCTAGTTGTTTGGTATATATTCTCTTATGGTCTTGATTTTTACATATAATTATTTTGAGATTTAGTCCTATATATCTACCAGTAGTCCCCTTCCCTTTATTGCTCAGTAGTATAACATTATACAGGTATACCATAGTTTTAAAAAATCCATTTATCTGTTCATGAATATTTGGTTGCTTCGTTTCTTCCCCCCTTTGTGGATATTAAAAATAAAGTTACTATTGAATGCTCATTTCAATGTCTATTAGTAGATATTTGCTTTTTTATTATTGGTCAGAACAGCTAGCTCATGCCTTTGATGTAGAAGGTAGAAGGTCCAGCTTCTGTAACTGCTTCTCCGCTGAACATGGGCGTTGACAGGTTGATCCATACTCCCAGCCTGCTTCTTTCTTTCTCTAGTGGGTGCTTCCCCCTTTTTTATTATATTTATTTATTTTTCCTTTTGTTGAGCTTCTTTTTATTGTTGTTGTTATTGATGTCGTCATTGTTGGATAGGACAGAGAGAAGTGGAGAGAGGAGGGGAAGACAGAGAGGGGGAGAGAAAGATAGACACCTGCAGACCTGCTTTACCACCTGTGAAGCGACTCCCCTGCAGGTGGGGAGCTGGGGGCTCGAACCACGATCTTTACGCTGGTCCTTGTGCTTTGCACCACATGCGCTTAACCCGCTGTGCTACCACCCGACTCCCATTTTTCCCCTTTATATGTGATAGGACAGAGAGAAATTGAGAGGGGAGGGGGACGTAAAAAATACACCTGCAGGGGAGTCGGGTGGTAGCTCAGCAGGTTAAGGGCACGTGGCGCAAAGTGCAAGGACCTGCCTAAGGATCCAGGTTCAAGCCCCCAGCTCCCTACCTGCTGGGGAGTCCCTTCACAGGTGGTGAAACAGGTCTGCAGGTGTCTATCTTTCTCTCCCCTCTCTGTCTTCCCCTCCTCTCTCCATTTCTCTCTGTCACCAACAACGGCGACAACAATAACTACAACAATAAAGCAACAATGTTAACAAAAAGGAATAAATAAAAAAAATTAAAAAGACACCTGCAGTACTGTTTTACCACTCATGAAGCTTCCCCCATGTAAGTGGGGAAGGGACCAGAGGGCTTGAACTTGTAACCTTGTGCATGATAACATGTACTCAACTGAGTGTACCACTACCTGAGAAGTTACTAAATTTTTAAAGTTTAAAATCATTAAAGTCAAGGGCAACAAAAAAGAAATAAATAATTATTTTAACAAATGAAAAAAATAATTAAAGGATATACTCAGAAACATGTATGGGGGAAACATGAGGCTTCTATCCCCTCTCTAGAATCTCCCACATTTGCTATTCTGGAACCTATCTATCCAAAACTCCTTTTAGAGGTATTATGGCCGCTTCCTTACAAAAGTTTAACTGATGACCTCATTGGTTATTGGAGACTGACTCAACCTCAAGCCCCTCTCCCCATCCCAGAAGTCTGAATGTTCCAGCCAATCACATAAATCAATCTCCTGCCAAACAGACTGAATTGATATCCTTTAATGTTTCCTAAAAAGTCACTGCATTAGCATAACTTGAGGTTAACCTTAGAGCCCACTAAAAATATAGGTCTATTTCCTCCCTAATTCCACTCCAGACTCCATAAGCCTCATACCAGTTTGGATATAAAAAATTACATTCAAGGCCTTAACAACTGGGAGAAAGTCTAAGCTTGTCAGACAAAGAAGGGACAATAAAAACTGGAAAAGGGGGATCAGGCGGTAGCATAGCAGTTACTATAGCTGCTCTATGGTGAGGCTAGAGTCCTGAAAGGTCCCACAAGAGGGCTTGTAATAATGTTGCTGTTAGAAGTGTCTAGTGGTGGTGCAGAGAGGGATCCAGTAGAGGTTTAGGCTCATCATATTTGTGTGTGAATCCAAGGATTCCCTGACTAGGGCCCCAGATAGTGAGGTGGTATATTGACCAAAGGATGACTACACTACTCTCCCTCCAAAGGGCGGCTCAGTCATTCTATTCTGCCACAGGAAGACTAGTCCTGAAACAAGTCCAGTAGAATGTTCCCAGCTGTGACCATGGACTGTGAGCTCAGAATGACAGGGACTCAGAAGTTACATAGGCTCCTATACCAAATATGAATATACATGAGCCCTGGGTCAGATTGATATGGTTAATAGTTAAGTGTATTTATATCTATTTTTTCAAACTTGGAAACCACTTTCCACCCTAACTCAGCTTTCAAGTTCTATTCTCTACTCTGACACTATGTTATCTCATGGCTGGGTTATCTCACCCTGCCAGTCAAGGAAGACTAGTCCTGAAATGTGTGCAACTTGCAATGTTCCCAGTTGTGACTATGAGCTGCGAGCTCAGACCAATAGGGGTTTAGAGGTTACACAGGCTCTGGTGCTAAATATAAATATGGGCCTTGGCAGTTGAGCGGTAGCACAGCGGGTTAAGTACAGGTGGCGCAAAGTTCAAAGACCAACATAAGGATCACAGTTCAAGATCCTTGCTCCCCACCTGCAGGGGAGTCATTTCACAAGTGGTGAAGCAGGTCTGCAGGTGTCTATCTTTCTCTCCCCCTGTCTTCCCCTCCTCTCTCCATTTTTCTCTGTGCTATCCAACAACGAAGACATTAATAACAACAACAATAATAGCTACAACAATAAAACAAGGACAACAAATGGGAATAAATTAAATAAAGCTTTAAAAAATAACTAATTAATTAATTAAAGTTAAAATAAATAAATAAATATTCCCTGGATCAGGTGGTAAATAGTTAATTCTACTCACAGATTTTTTTCAAGAATGGGAGCTACTCTCTGCCTTAATCCAACTCTCTAGTCCTTTTCTCTACTGTGACACCATTTTCTCAGATAATGGCTTTCTTCAACTTCATACTAGCTTTCAAAACTACCATAGTAATGGGCCCTTAGAAACATGCCTAAAATGGATTTCCAAGTTTCTTACACCCTAAGAGCCCCAATCTTATCTGCCCTGTTCCTACTTTTTGCTTCCTGTTCATTAAACCATTTTGTCTCGCTTTATGACCTGCCACCTTCCAGACACTAAGTTGCAGACACTACCATGATTCCACCCTGACTTCTCTGGGTCAACAACCTCACCAGAGGTCCTGGAACTCACCTCTCCATAGCCCTATCCTACTAGGGAAAGACAGAAACAGGTTGGGGGTACGGATCAATCTGCCAATGCTCAATTCCAGTGGAGAAGCAATTACAGAAGCCAGAACTCCTACCTTCTGCACCCCCAAAACAACTTTTATCCATATTCCCAGTGGGGGAGAAGTGAGGAAAAAGAGAATAAGAGGGCTCCAGCTCCATCAGGTCCCAGAGAGAGAGGATGAGAGAAAAGGGGAAAGATATTTGGATATAGTAATAAGGTTATGCGTGGCTTGGAGGGGAAGAGAGGATTGGATCTGGAAGAAAAAGGGGGCAAATATGTACAAATGTAGACAGATAGTTGTAGAGATGATAGTTAATCCATGTCTGCAACCTTGGGAGAACCATGGTGGTTTGCAATGGAGGGACTTAAGATTCTGAACTAAGGTGGTAAGAACCGGGGAATTATACCCCGGTTGACATGTAATTTTGTAAATCAATATCAAATCACTAATAAAAAACAAATTTAAACAAAAGAGAAAGAGTAGGGCATTCATTACCAGTACTAGTTTCTAGTGAGGGTATGGTCTTGGGAGGGCCCATAAAAAGGCTAACGACAACATTCCAGATGGTAGTGCCCCATGATGGTAAAGGGAAGGATCCATTAGAGGTCTAGGCCCATAGTATCTATGGGGGAATCCAAGGATTTCCTGACTAGGACCCCAGGTGATGAGGTGGCCTGGTATTGGCACACCTGGTTGAGTGCACGTTACAATGTGCAAGGACCCCATTCAAGCCTCCAGTCCCTGTTGTATGCTTTACATTGGTTTGTTCTAGCTCTCCCCCGCCAAGAGAATTGGATGATCAGTCCTCTTAGTTTCCCCGGGCCTGCTTGGCCCCGCCCCTAGGAACCCCGAGAGGGTTCCTGAGTTCCAGAGTAAGAGAGAGTTCTTGGTGCCGCAGCGGGAAAGAGGCAGCAGAGTTCTGTTTGGTGATTAGTTTGGTTTAGTTTATGAATCGTTGTTCCTGAATAAAGAAATACAGCTTCCCTGCCCAGCCATATGTCTCTGGTCGTCTCTGTTACCCGCCCGTGAAGCTAGCCCGGCCAGCTGGAGCCTCCGAATTTTAACAAGTCCCCATCTGCAGAAGGAAAGCTTCACAAGAGGTGAAGCAGTGCTACAGGTATATCTCTGTCTCTCTTCCTCTCTATCTCCCCCTTCCTCTTAATTTCTGGCTGTCTCTATCCAATAAAGATAATAAAAAAATAATAAAGTGGCCATTGTTGTTTCTTGCCCTTTTCCAGGTTTTTTTTTTTTTTTTTTTGCCTCTAGGGCTATTGCTGGGACTCAGTGCCTGCACCAGGAATACACTTCTCCTGGGGGCCATCCTTTTCCCCTTTATTGTCCTTTTTTTTTTTTTTTATCATTGTTGTGGTTATTATTATTGTTGTTATTGATGTCTTTGTTGTTGGACAGGACAGAGAGAAATTGAGAGAGGTGGGGAAGACAGAGAGGGGGAGAGAAAGATAGACACCTGCAGACCTGCTCCACTGCTTGTGAAGCAACCCCCCTGCAGGTGGGGAGCCAGGGGCTCGAACCGGCATCCTTACACCGGTTCTTTTGCTTTGTGCCATAGGCGCTTAACCTGCTGTGCTATCACCCAACCCCCAAGAGCTTTTTAAATGTTGGGGGAGAAAAGCATTGGCCCCCTACTCTTCCCATAATAATTCCATCCTGCCCTCCCTTGGCAGGCAGACAACCTCACCAACCTGTTCTGTAAGCTCACCTCCCAGGTCACTAACTCCCTAGGGAAAGATAGAAACAGGCTTAGGGTAGATCAACCAGCCAAAGTCCATGTCCTGTGGAGAAGCAATTATAGAAGCCAGAACTCCTTCCTTCTGCAACCCACAAGAGTTTTTGGTCCCAGAGGGAGGAAATGTTAGAGTAAGATAGCTTCTGAGTTTAGAAAAGTGCTTTGAGCCCCAATTCTACCGAGTTTTGGAATGTTTGTGACAAGTTTTTTTTTTTATTTTTTTTTTAATGCTATCACTAAGAGGGAAGAAAACCTGGAGAATGTCAGAGGAAATCAAATGCTGTTTTTCTTAAAGGGAAGAGGAAAAAGGAAGGGACACCTAGGCATAGTAATAGGTGTAGGTGTAGCTTAGAAAGGAAGTAAAGGCAGGGAGGTAGAAGTGAATAAAAATGGGCAACACACACACCTCTTTTTCTCTTCACACCCCCCATGTCTTCCCCTCCTCTTGATTTCTCTCTGTTCTATCCAACAACAACAAGGGCAAATAAATGGAAAAAATAGCCTCCAGGAGCAGTGGATTTGCAGGTACTGAGCCCCAGCGATAACCGTGGTGGCAAAAAAAAAGTACTTCTGGGGACCGGATGGTGGCAAACCTAGTTGAACACACACATTATAGTGCACAAGGACCCAGGTTCAATCTCCTGGTCCCCACCTGCAGGGGGAAAGTTTTGTGAGTGGTGAAGCAGTGATACAGGTGTCTCTCTGTCACCCCTTTCCCTCTTGATTTCTGGCTGTCTCTATCAAGTAAATAAATAAAGGTAATAAAAAATTAATTAACTAAAAAATAAATGTACTTTTGTCATCTGATCAATCAATTAAGTACTTCTTATAAACCACAATATCAGAGCTAATAATAATAACACATGCAATGCAGTTGTGAAGTGCTGGTTGAGATATATAGTAAAGAATATGAGAGGGATCTGAGAGCTGGTTCAGTGAGGTTCAGTGTGGTAGGGTTTAGCTGTTATGGCTAGACTACAGGCAGAATAGAGCAAATTAATAAAATAAAATTAATAAAAATAGAGCTGACAATAAATTTGTTATGTTAAATTAGCAAAAATTTCTAGGTATTCTTATATTGTTAGGGGCTGCTTAGGGAAAACTCCTCTGGAGGAAGGACATTAGCAACGCCTCTTGCTGCACCCTGCAGGGAGCCAGGAAGAGGGGCCAGATGCCAAGATGTCTGCATTCTGTTCCAGTATCTCTTTCCACCTGATTGCTGAGGCTATAAAATGGAGATAAATGCAGATATGGGCAACTGGAGACAATGGCTAAAATAAATCCCTTCAGGGTCCTGCACATCCCTGGAATCCTTTATAAAGGTTAGAAGACCAGGAAACTCAAGGCACTTACTTCCCTAAGGTCACCACACCTCTAAAGCCGTGTATTTTCCTTTTTTTTTTTTTTTTAAAAAAAAAGAGCAACTTTTTTTTTTACCTGATAGAACAGAGAGATAAATTGAGGGGGGGGGAGAGATAAGGAGACAGACAGCTGTAGCACTGCTTCACCACTTATGAAGTTTTCTCCCTGCAAATGGGGACAGGGGCTTGAACTTAGGTCCTTGTGCATTGTAGTAAGTGCACTTAACCACTTGGCTTATATTTTCTTCTGTTATCCCTGTTTTGCTGTTTACCCTGTTCCCTCTTGATCCCCTGCTACAGGCTTAATCTTCAGAAATGAGAAGAGCAAATTATACTTGACATTTTCTGGCTCAGTAAGTATGTGATTCATTGTAGTATTATCATTTTAAATTTTTTATTCATTTACCTATTTTGATAGGATAGAGAGAAATTGAGAGAGAAAAGGGCTAGAAAGGGAGAGAGGGAGACACCTGCAGCCCTGCTTCACTACAAAGCTCCCCCCAAGGGGCTTGAACCTGGGTCCTTGTGCACTGAACCAGTTGCACCACCATCCATCCCTTATTTATTTATTTATTTATAAATATTTTATTTATTTATTAGAAAGGTAGGAGGAGAAAGAACCAGACATCACTCTGGTACATATGATGCTGGAGAATGAACTCAGGATCTCATGCTTAAGAGTCCAATGCTTTAGCCACTGCCCCACCTCCCAGATCACATTCATTTATTAACAGAACACTTCTCGACTCTGGCTTACGGTAAACCTTCTTCTTCTAGCGTTTGCCATGGTAAACCTGAGACTTTGAAGGCTCAGGCATGAGAATTTTGCATAATCATTATGCTATTTTCCCAACCTCATTTTTGTTTATAGTCAAAGGCTGAAATAGTTATACATGTACAAACTACTGTATTTTATTTTTGTTACTGTATTTTATTGTTGACTGTAAACCATTAATCCCAATTAAAAAAGCTGAAATGATATCCCTAAAGGATCTTTACATCTGTATATCAAAGTATTCTAGTTTTATTAGCAGGCCTAATTTCATATGTGGCTAATTGCTCCTCCCCGCTTCTTATCAATGAAGCCTCTTACCTTTGTATATTTTTAAAAAAATATTTATTTCCTTTTGTTGCTCTTGTTTTATTGTTGTTATTGTTGGATAGGACAGAGAGAAATGGAGAGAGGAGGGGAAGGCAGAGGTGGAGAGAAAGACACCTTCAGATCTGCTTCACTGCTTGTGAAGCGACTCCCTTGCAGGTGGGGAGCCAGGGGCTCAAACCAGGATCCTTGGTCCTTGCTTTGTGCCACCTGCGCTTAACCAGCTGCGCTACCTCCCTACTCCCACCTTTGGTTCTACGAGACCGCACAGGTAGCGCCTTAGGGATTTCTCCGCCCCATACAGAGTCAAGGAAGGAGAGGCTGACAACTGGGTTTCCTTGTGTATCTCACGAAAACAAAGTCTCAGCTCTGAACAGAGAGAGAACAGCTTCTCCCTAAGCAGAAAACTCAGTGCCACAAGCCAGCATTTGGTTACAGAACCGTTGCTATCCGGACCGCTGTTGGGAGAGGGGGTAGTGTCACTAGGGACCCTACCAATGCAATTTCTCACACAGGCCTCTCCTGGGAACTCGCATTTTAAGTAAGCGCCATAAGAGGCCCCGGGGGTGGGGGGGGGGTTCTCCGTGTGCAAACGCTGGCCCCTCCACGCAGCTCCGCTGTCCCGCGCTGAGCACCGGGCACGGGCCCACGACCCAGGACGCCAGGGTGGGGGCTGCGCTGGGCCTCAGCGCGCGTGCGCATGGGCGCCCCGCCTCTTGCGTCATAAGGCCGCGCCCTGCTTCACTTCGTTAGCGCTCTTGGTCCGGGCGTCCCGAGGGTTGGGAGGCCTCCCGGGGCAGGTTCCCCCTCGGTTCTTCCCAATGGAGGAAGCGGTGCTCTGGGCTGCAGTCCCGAATGCACACAGCCCTCACTGGACGGCGACGGCGGCGGCGCTGGCTGTGCGAACGCAGGCGGAGGTGGCGCGTGCGGCCTGCGCGGGGGTGTGAGCCGAGGTGACTAGGGACGGGGCGCCTGCGGACTCAGGATCGCGGTGAGTCGCCTCCCGGCGCCGCGGTCGCGGACATGGCAGCTGCTGGGGAAGCCCGCGGCGAGTGGGGACGCTGTGTGGCCTCGAGGAAGCCTGGCCCAGCTCTGGTGTAGCTCGTGTGTTGGCTAAGTTCATGAAAATAGTTTCATTTTGTTGGGGTGGGTGTTTCAGCTACTGCGGTGCAACCGAGCAAGCCTGCTGTTAACATCTTGAACGCAGATGCTTTCGTTTCTCAAATACAGCCAATGAGTTCGATCCTCCCCTATACAACTGTAAAATAAACAACTTTTTCTTTCCTTTTTGTTTTTGTTTTTGTGTTTCTGTTAACCTCTTTGCTATCTCCGTCACGTATTACAGAATCCCGTCTCTTAGGCCTGTTTCTAGAAGTTCTTTATATGTCATGTGCCCAGTTTGAACTTTATTATTTTTTTTAATCATAAGGAAGTGTGACAGAATAGAGGTCTTTGTTTCATTCCAGTAAGCTGAGTGTTGAAGCAGGATGTTAGGTTTGGTTAAGTAGCTTTCATGTTAGGTTTATTATTATTATTTCATTTAAAAGTACCTGGAAACTTTATTAGTCCTTTTGCCTACTTGTGTATTCTTTTCAGGCCAGAACTATGCTTCCAGGGTTTAGAAACTTACATTTGCAAGGAAATGAGAATAAATGAGTCACTTTTTTTTTAAAAAAAAATAATTTTTAAACATTTTTTAACATTTATTCCCTTTTGTTCCCCTTGTTTTATTGTTGTAGTTCTTGTTGGTGTCATCGTTGTTGGATAGGACAGAGAGAAATGGAGAGAGGAGGGGAAGACAGAGAGGGGGAGAGAAAGACAGACACCTGCAGACCTGCTTCACTGCCTGTGAAGCGACTCCCTTACAGGTGGGGAACCGGGGCCTTGAACCGGAATCCTACCACAGGTCCTTGCGCTTTGCGCCACGTGCGCTTAACCCACTGCCTCACCGCCTTACTCCCGAATGAGTCACTTTTAACTTCTTCTAGCCTTTTTTTATTTCATGAGTCCATATTAAACTTACATATAAGTTTAAAATTTAATTTACTATACCAATTTAATTTGTTGCACTACACTAGGGTTGGATTTTTATTATTTCTGTACAATTCAGTAGAAGTTGAAAAAAAATTAAAGCTGATGACAGCGGAAACCAATCATAAGTTTTATTTTTTCCCTTTATTTATTTTTGTGTTTAATAATAGGTTACAAGCCTATAGGGCTACAGGGTATAGTTGGACTTCACACCCACCACCAAAATTCTGTGTCCCCACCCTCCCACAAAGTTCACACGGTCCAAGAAGCAGTTTGTTCCCACAAAGTCCAAGAAGCACTTTGTTTCTGCCTCCCCAGGCATTCCACATGTGAATGAAGCCATGTCTTATTTATTTATTTTTTATTTTTTAACCAGAGCACTGTTTAGCTCTGGCTTATGGTAGTGCGGGGGGGGGGGGGGGGGGGGGGGGGATTGGACCTGAGACTTTGTAGCCTCAGGCATGAGAGTCTGTTTGCATAACCATTATGCTATCTACCCTCCGCCCTTATCTCTTATTTTACTGAGCATAATCACTCCCAGTTTCTTCTACTTTGACCTGAAGAACATATCTCCCCCCCCCCCCATAGAGTAAGAAAGTAAAAATTCTTAAAGTTTTAATATGATGTGGACAGCCATATAGAAGTAGAGTCCTGTGGACACTGAGGTTCCATTTCAGGCTGCATTACTTTGTCTCTGATCTTCTGCCTGTGACTTTACCACTGAGAGGTTTGGTTTCTCTTAACTGTAAATTAGGGGTTGCAATCCCTTCTCATGGTGTGGACTGGGAATAATTAATCATCCTAGTACCCCTAGTGAGTGTTCAGTATGTGGTAGCTGTTATGGTTATGGAGAAATAATAAGGTTTTAATTAATTAATTAGTTGCCATGAAGATTATCACTAGGGCTCCATGCCTGCAGAACTCCACTTGCTCCTAGTGGCTTTCTTTTTCCTCCCCTTAGATAGAGAGTGAGAGAGAGGTGGTGACACTGATAGATGAGTGACACCTGCGCACTGCTCCACCATTAGTAAAGTGTCCCCATGCATGTGTTCCCATGTGGAGGCTGAGGATTGATACCTAGTTCTTGGGACATGGCAACCTCTATTGGCTGAGCCAACTCTCAGCCCCTAGTTACATTAGTTTTTAAGATCTGCCTGTTGCAGAAAAATACTCTGCTGCAGTGTTCTCCCTATCCTTGCTCAGAAGTGTTACCTATGATATTTTTTCTGTAGCATTCTTCTATACCATGTTTCAGGTAAACAGCTCTATACTTTCACATTCGTGTATACTGCTTTGTTACAGCAAAAGTGAAGTTTCCACCCACTGCCATATAATTGCTTTTTCTTTTTTCTGTTTTGCCCTCATTTCCTCTGGAAATCACTATTCCGTTGTCTGAATCCAAGTTTGTTTTTATTATATGTAGCAACCTTTTTTCTTTTCCTAGAAAACTACATACTTGCTCATACTAGTTTCTTTTATTTATTTATTTTTAAATTATTTTATTTTAATGAGACTAAGAGATACAGAGGGAAGGATACTAGTGCTGGGAGTTGAGCCTGGGACTTCAGAGCCTTAGGTATGATACTCTTTTTTTTTTTTTAAATTTGATTAGTGACTTAATACAAAATTGTGAGATAACAGGAGTATAATTCTGCACCGTACCCATCATAAGAGTTCTGTGTCTCCATTCCCTCCATTGGAAATTGTTAGTACTTCTTTCAAGGTTACAGATAATGGGTTTATTATTTCTGTAATTCTCTTATCTCTATTTATACATACTCATACCAGTTTCTTTGAACTTTTTTCTTTCTCTGCTTTTTTAAAAAGTTTTTTAAAAATATTCCCTTTTGTTGCCCTTGTTTTATTTTTGTAGTTATTATTGATGTCGTTGTTGTTGGATAGGGCAGAGAGAAATGGAGAGAGGAGGGGAAGACAGAGAGGGGGAGAGAAAGATAGACACCTGCAGCCCTGCTTCACCACTTGTGAGGCTTTCCCCCTGCAGGTAGGGACCAGGGGCTTGAACCTGGGTTCTTGCATACTGTAACATGTGCGTTGAACCAGGTGCACCACCACCCAGCCCCGTGTGCTTTTTAATTTTGAATTATTTATCTATTTGATAGAACAGAGAGAAATTGAGAGAGATGGGGGAGACAGCGGTGAGAGAGAAAAGGAGGCATCTGCAGCATTGCTTTACCTTTTTCTCCCCGGCAAGTGAGACAAGGGCTTGAACTAGGGCCCTTGCACATGAGAACTTTTTTTTTTTTTTAACTTTTTTATTATCTTTATTTATTGGATAGAGACAGCCAGATATTGAGAGGGAAGGGAATGATAAGAGAGGGAGAAAGAGAAACACCTGCAGCTCTGCTTCACCACTCATGATGCTTTTCCCTTACAGGTGGTTACTGGGGGCTCGAACCCGGGTCCTTGTACATTGTAATACGTGCACTCAACCAGGTGCACCACTATCCGGCCCCACAAGAGAATGTGTTTTTCCAGACTCATTTTTTTCAAGACTTTTTGCCTTGCCACCCCAAAACCCTCCAACGCAATTCCCTATTCCCCCTCCCTTATTTTTTGAGAGATGGAGAGAGACAGAGAAACACCAGAGCACTGTTCAGCTCTGGCTTATGGTGGTGCGGGGGATTGAACCTAGGACTTTGGAGCCTCAGGCATTGACAGTGTCTTTGTATAACCATTATGCTATCTCCCCCCACCTCTAGTCCCCTTTAACATGCAAACTTCATAGCACCCACCATCTTCCAGTATCATGCCTTTATTTTTTATTTTTTTGCCTCCAGGGTTATTGCTGGGGCTCAGTGCCTGCACTGCGAATCCACTGCTCCTGGAGGCCATTTTTCCTATTTTGTTGCCCTTTTAGTTGCCCTTGCTGTTGTTATTGTTGCTATTGCTGCTGCTGTTGTTGGATAGGACAGAGAGAAGTCGAGAGAAGGGGAAGACAGACAGAATGAGAGAAAGATAGACAGACACCTGGAGACCTGCTTCACTGCCTGTGTATACTCCACTTTTCCAAGCTTTGGGTCCATGATTGCTCAACAATTTGTTTGGCTTTGTATGTTAACTCTCTTTTCAGTCACCAGGTTCCAGGTATCATCAGGATGCCGGCCAGACTTCCCTGGATTGAAGACACCACCAATGTGTCCTGGAGCTCAGCTTCCCCAGAGACCCATCCTACTAGGGAAAGAGAGAGGCAGACTGGGAGTATGGACCGACCAGTCAACGCCCATGTTCAGCGAGGAAGCAATTACAGAAGCCAGACCTTCTACCTTCTGCAACCCTCAATGACACTGAGTCCATGCTCCCAGAGGGATAGAGAATGGGAAAGCTATTGGGGGAGGGGGTGGGATATGGAGATTGGGCGGTTTATTGACATGGTGGCCACACAGAAATAGCATAATGAAGACTATAGAGATGAGATGTGATCATCCACCTCTAAGTCTCTTAGAAAGGTAATATGGGCAAGTTACCACCCAGAGTTTGACCTCTTAGGTTTGAAGATCTATTGAAGTAAAACTCAACAAGTTTTCTCATTTAATTGTCTTTAAAACTTGTCTTGCCTGATAGCTTACTAGAATAAATATCTCTTGGGGGTTGGGCGGTAGCACAGCGGATTAAGCACAGGTGGTACAAAGCACTAGGACTGCCTGAAGGATCCTGGTTCAAGCCCCCGGCTCCCCACCTGCAGGGGGTTTGCTTTACAAGCGGTGAAGCAGGTCTGCAGGTGTCTTTTTCTCTCCCTCTCTGCTTCCTGTCTTCTCTCAATTTCTCTCTGTCCTATCCAACAACAATAACAGCAATGACAACAATAATAATAGTAACAAGAAGGGTAACAACTAGGGCAACAAAAATGGCAAAAATAGCCTCTAAAGGCATTGGATTCGTAGTGCAGGCACTGAGCCCCAGCAATAACCCTGGAGGCAAAAAATAAAAAAGAGTAAGTACCTCTTTTTTCAGGCTTTCCCAGCTGTGATTGACCTTCAGTTACAGAGAGTAGGAGCAGTGCGTCACCAGGCCTGAGAGTAGTAAAGCAACTCATTCCTCTCTGGAGACTCATCCTGATGTCCTGTCTGCAAACTAAGTCAAATGTGAGGATTCGCTTACTTAATTTATTAGCTGGAAGCTGTTTCATAATTTGGTGACTTGCAATTTTTATGTTGCTTGTCTCCTTTTCTCTGACACACTCTCTGAAGTACACCCATTAGTGAACAAAAATGACACTTTAATAACCTGAATTCTAGAGAAGTATATAATAGATTTGCCACTCTGAATGAGTACATTTTGTGGGGAAAGCAAAAGAACCAAAGACACCCTTCTTTAACTTTTTTTTTTTATTTAAGAAAGGATTAATTAACAAAACCATAGGGTAGGAGGGGTACAACTCCACACAATTCCCACCGCCAAGAGATAAAGCTAAGTGTGGCAGAGATAATCCAGTGGTTATGCAAAGAGACTTTCACAGCCCTTCAGCTATGCCACCGAGGTATAGGTCTTCTCCTGAGTTTCCCGGTTAGATCTCTGTGCCCTGGTGTCCCTCCCTGTTGCTGCTCCAGATTCTGAGGGTAGTAGCAATGGAGACTCAGAGTTGTACTTGGTGAGTCTCTGGGGAGTCCTTTCCTCCCTTCAGCTGTCCCCTTGTTGGTGGAGCAGACTGGAGGTGGTGTCTCCACTGACAAACTGTCGAACTGTTAGCAGTCACTTAATCTCTCCTTAGTCCCCTCTCTCCTCTCTGTCACCAGCCACGCGACGCGTGTTTGTACTCACGGGTGATTTACTGGGTTTCTGTGGTCATTCTAGTCCTGTCTTGTTTCGGTCCGGGTGGTCTCCTTTGGTATTCCTAAGTTGACTTAGTGTCCATACAATAAGTGCAAAGAAGAGGAAATGACTGTGGGCTGGCTGGAAGTTTCGGAGAAGTCTTTAGCACCACTTGACAAGGTGACATGGCCTTGAGGGAGTAGCAGGCTTTATATAAAAGAAAGGAATATGAGTAGGAGGGTTGTGGCATGTGTGGACAGTGGCTGCATGTGTCTGAATGGAGCCACAGCCACAGCCTGTATTGAGAAATGAAGTGTCAAGAAGGGTGCAGTTCAACAATCCTGTAAATCAACATTTCCTCAAGCAAGTAATAGTGAAGTTGGTGGCAGGTAGAGACTTTTTCTGTAATGCTGTGTGTCTGAAATATTCCATATTAGATAAAAATAAAAGGAGGGACAGAAACAAATTTTAAAAACCAGTATGAAACTCTGTAAGAGTCATATGGACAAATTTTACATATAAGCATAATAAGGTTTCAAACAATGAACTTCCAGTGACCTTAGATGATATAAAATTCCACTACCGTGTATTGTTTCCATTACCTTCTCTTGACCTTAGTGTGTTGATATAAACAGTCCTTCACAAGATGTTATTTCAGTCACCTGTACACCTTGATTCTCTCACCTTGCTACCTGACACTGGGCAGAGGAGAACAATGACAATTTATTAGTCACTTCAACACTGGGTGCTACAAAGTGACGGACCAGTAGCTCTGGATTGTGGGCTTTGTGGTGGCAAGAGGTTGTTGTGGACTTGGGTAGTGTGCTGCTTTGCCATGTGTAGGACCCAAGTTTAACCTACCCTCCACCACACTGAAGGAAGCTTCAGTTCTGTGGTCTCTTCAGTTCGCTCTCTGTCTCTGTTTGGGAAAAAAAAAAAAAAGAAAGAAAAGAAAAGGACCCCCCCACACACACTCTGTGTGGTATTCCTTGGTTCCTGAAGGAGGAGGCTATTTTTTTCCTTTAATAATTCCATGAACTAGCAGGACATTAACCCCCCCCCCCCCCCCCCACACACACACACTTCTTAGGAACAAGCAGGAACTGTACCTAGTTGTTTGTTCTTTTTAGATTTTAGAACTTTACCCATGGCAATAGATTGGGGAGAAGAACTTGTGGTTAGGACATAGAAAACCCTTCCAGTTCTGCCAAATAACAAAAGTAGCACTTAACATTTGGTCTTAAGTTTAAAATTTTATTAATGATTTATTATTGATTTATGAAATTATGAGATACCAGGGGTATAATTCCACACCATTGCCACCCCCAGAGTTCTACGTCCCCAGTCTCTCCACTGGAAAATGCAGTAGATCTCCTAAGGTCACAGATATGGGTTGAGTATTATTTTTATGACTATATATGTATTTGTTATTTTTTCCCCTATGGTTTTGCCTTTTCTTCCTTTCTAAGACACACCCACACCTATCGATACTTCTGAATATCTTTCCTTTTTTTTTGCCTTTACTCTCTGGGAAGAGAGAGAGTGAGCCCTCTGGTCACCTTCCCCTAACATTTGTCCTCCTCTGGAGGTTATGGACCAACATTTTCTTGGGGGGTCCAGAAAGTGGGAGTTCTGCCTACTGTAACTGCTTCTCTGCTAGGCATAGGTGTTGGCAGGCCAGTCCTGTTTCTGTCTTTTCTTTAATGGAGTAAGGCTCTGGAGAGGTAAGGTCCTGGGGCACATTGGTGAGGTCTTCTGCCTAGCAAAATTAGGATGGAATCATAGTAGCATCTGCAGAGATCATCATCTGGGACTGCAACAAGACAGGACTAGAATGACTTCAGGAATCCATCAAATCACCGAGGCATGGCTATGGAGGAACAGCTGTCTCACATTGTTACCACACCAACAAGATAAAGTAATAAGGCATCACCTAAAAACTCAACAAATGGAATGATTTCCAGAGGTGGGGCTACGGAGCAGCAGCAGCTGTGTTTCCTTTCCTCTCCTCTCCTGGGTTAACTAGGAATACCAAAGGCTGGGACCACAACAAGACAGGACTAGAATGACTTCAGGAACCCACCAAATCACCAGTGTGTGCAAATGTGTGGCTTGTGGACAGAGAGCAGCCTAGGGAGAGATTAAGTGGCTGGTAACAGTCTGCAGTTTACCAGTTGAGGCACCACCTCCATTCTGTTTCTCCAACAAAAAGATGGCTGAAGAGAGGACAGGACTCCCCTAAGACTCACCAAATGCAACTGTGACTCTCCATTGCTACTGCCCTCAGAATCTGGAGCAGCGGCAGGGAGGCCCTGTCCTGACTCAAGGGGACAGAGAGCTGACAAGGAAACTCAGGAGAAGATCTATACCTCGGTGGCCTAGTGGTGGGGCTGTGAAAGTCTCATCAAGACACATCATATTTAGAATGAAAAGGAATAAGGATGGAGAAAGGATCCTGAAGGCTGCAAGAGAAAAACAAAGAGTCACCTACAGAGGAAAACCCATAAGATTAGCAGCAGACTTCTCCACACAAACACTACAGGCCAGAAGAGAATGGCAAGATAGTTATAGAATACTCAATGAGAAAGGCTTTCAACCAAGACTACTGTATCCTGCTAGACTGTCATTCAGATTAGATGGAGGCAAAAAATCCTTCTCAGACAAGCAACAGTTGAAGGAATCAACTATCACCCAGCCTGCCCTGAAAGAAGTTCTGAAGGGTCTCCTATAAACAGTCAGACCACCTTAAATATGCCATATATCAGAACACTAAAAATCTACAAGAATAGCATTAAAATTTCTTCAATTTTTGATGTCAATAAATGTCAGTGGTCTGATTTCATCTATTAAAAGGCACAGAGTAGGAAGATGGATCAGATACACAACCAACACCAACAATATGCTGTCTACAGGAAACCCACCTAACTCAACAAGACAAACACAGACTCTAAGTGAAAGGATGGGAAACTATCATACAAGCCAGTGGCCCACAGAAAAGAGCAGGAACAACTATTCTCATATCTGACATGATAGACTTTAAAATCAATACAATTTAAAAAGATAGGGATGGACATTACTTAATGTTCAGAGGATCATTCAATCAAGAGGACTTAACAATTATTAATATCTGTGTACCCAATGAGAAGCCATCGAAATACATCAAACATCTACTGAAAGAGCTACAGCAATATATTAACAGCAACGCAGTAATAGTAGTGAACTTCAACACCCCACTCTCTTAACTTGACAGATCATCCAGGCAGAAAATCAATAAAGACAAGGGGGAGCTAAATGAGGAGATAGATAAACTAGAACTTTTAGACATTTTCAGAGTCATTCATCCCAAGAAACTGGAATACACATTTTACTCAAGTCCACATGGGTCATTCTCAAGGATAGACTGTATGTTAGGCCACAAAGACAGTATCAGCAAATTCAAGAGCATTGAAATCATCCCAAGCATCTTTTCAGACCACAGGCTACAACAAGGCTACAACAACAAGGGCAACAAAAGGGGGAGGAATAAAAGGCCTCCTGGAGCAGTGGATTCATGGTGCAGGCACCAAGCCCCAGCAATAACCCTGGAGGCAAAAAAGAAGTCACTAGGTAGTACCCCGTTATCTTCAGGACTTTTTTGTCTTTATTCCCTTTTGTTGCCCTTGTTATTTTATTGTAATAATAATTATTGTTTTTGGTGTCATTGTTGTTAGAGAGGACAGAGAGAAATGGAGAGAGGCAGGGAAAACGGGGAGAGAAAGAGAGACAGCTTGCAGACCTGTTTCACTGCCTGTGAAGTGACTCCCCTGCAGGTGGGGAAGCTGGGGGTTCGAACCGGGATTCTTACGCCAGTCCTTATGCTTTGTGCCACTTGCGCTTAACCCGCTGCGCTACCGCCTGACTCCCAGGACTTATTTATCTTACAAAAGATACAAAGAGAAATTTGGGTGCCAGGCGGTTGCACTCCCAACTAAGGGCACATAATACAAATGTAAATTTGTACCTTTGACCACTTTTACCCATTTCAGCATGATCCTCTGACTCTGCAATTACTAATCTATCCTCCCCTCTTTAATATTAGTCTTTATTTGTTTTTTGTTGTAGTTGTTTGTTTTGCCTACAGGGTTATTGCTGGAGCTCAGTGCCTGCACTATGAATCCACTGCTCCTGGAGGCCATTTTTTCCATTTTTTACTGGATAGGACAGAGAGAAATTGAGAGAGGAGAGGAAGATAGAGGGGAGCCCAGAAAGACACCTGCAGACCTGCTTCACCTCTCGTGAAGCAACCCTCCTGCAGGTGAGGAACTGAGGGCTTCAACCCAGGTCTTTGCTCATTGTACTATGTATACTTACTTAGCCTGGTGCACTGCCACCCTCCCTTTTTTAAAATATAGGATAGGACAAAGAAATCAAGGGAGGAGAAAAGATAGACAGAAAAGATAGACGGAAAAGATAGAGGGAGAGAAAGACACCTGCAGACCTGCTTCACTGCTTGTGAAGTGACTCTCTTACAGGTGGGGAGCTGGAGGATTGAACCTGGATCCTTGTTCAGTTCCTTCTGCTTTGTAGTATGTGTGCTTTAACCTGGTGTGCCACTACCTCCTTTCCTCCCCCATCTATTCTCTATGATTTTGGTTTAAAAATATTTTTTTTGAAGATTCATCTATTTATTTGAAAGATTGGGTAGGGGGTTGTTTTGCATTTGGTGGAGTGCACTCATTACTATGCATGAGGACCTGGGTTCAAACTTCTGGCCCCCACCTGTGACTGTGTATGGGATGCTTCATGAGCTATGGAGCAGTGCTGCAGGCTTCTCTTTCCTCCTTCCCTCTCCATTTTTCTCTAGTTCTATCATATAAAAAGAGAAATAATAGGGTGGAGGGTAGATAGCATAATGGTTATGCAAACAGATCTCATGCCTGAGGCTCCAAAGTCTCAGGTTCAATCCCCCACACCACCATAAGCCAGAACTGAACAGTGCTCTGGTTAAAAAATAAAAATAATAAAAATAAAATAAAATAAAATGGAAAAAAAAGACTAGAGAATGGTGGATTTTAAAAAAATTATCCTTATTTATTTATTGGATAGAGATAGCCAGAAACCAAGAGGGGAGGGGATGATAGAGACACCTGCAACACTGCTTCACCATCGCAAAACTTTCCCCCGTAGGTGGGGACGGGGCTCTAACTTGGATCCTTACACATTGTAACATTTGCATTCAGCTAGGTGCGCCACCACCTGGCTTCAAGAATGGTGGATTTTTAGTGTAGGCACTGAGCAGTAGAGCAGCAGAGTTGTAAGTAGGAGTTGCAGCAGAGTTGTAAGTCCAATCCTCTATCCACTATACCACTTTCTAGACTGCATATAAATATGGTTTTATGGGAGTCTGGTGGTAGTGCAGCGTGTTAAGCACATGTGGCGCAAAGCACAAGGACCAGCACAAGGATCCCATTTCAAGCCCCTGGCTCCCCACCTGCAGGGGAGTCGCTTCGTAAGTGGTGAAGCACTTCACAAGTCACTTCACAAGCGGTGAAGCAAGTCTTTCTCTCCCTCTCTCTGTCTTCCCCTCCTGTCGAGCTGCGCCACAGAGAAGAGAGAGAGGAGATCCGGAGCGAAGAGGGAACACAAATCTTTATTTGCGCTAGCGCCTCAGAGTTGGGTGAGAGAGAAGCAGCTTGGGCCACGTGGAGGTAGCAAAAAATGGCCGCCTCAGGCAGCAACCTTCCCTGTGTCTGAACACCGAAGTGAAGGGCCGGCAAGAGAGAGAGGTGCGGAAGAAGAAGGGCTTTTATGGGAGTAGCTCTTGCTAGAATGGGAAGGGGGATGAGTAACCAAAGCACTTCAACTATTGCGGAATTGACAATGCCCTGAGGGCACAACATGGCGGAACAGGCGCTCTGAGAATGTCCCAACTCTCCCAGGAACTAGCAATAGCCTGAGGGGACAACATGGCAGATGTGACTGCATCTGCACAACTTCCCAGCACCCTCCTCTCTCCATTTCTCTGTGTTCTATCCAACAACGACATCAGTAACAATAACAATAAAAAAACAAGGGCAACAAAAAGGGAAAATGAATAAATATTTTAAAAAATGTTTTTATTTCAGTAGCAGTGGTCCCTTTTTCCACTAATGGAAGAAATGTAGGTAGGGGGAGTCAGGCTGTAGTGCAGTGGGTTAAGCGCAGGTTCCATTACTATTGGAACTATTCAGCTCGTCAACGTATATAAGCCTCCCAGTGCCTCATGGGATAATGAGGTCCTGCCTAGCCCGAATCACCCAGCCATTTACATTGGAGACTTTAATAGTCATCACCAAGACTGGGGATATTCCTCCACTCGTGCTGACGGCTCTATCTTAGCCGACCGGGCTTCAGCGAATGACCTCTCCCTATTATACGATCCCAAACAGCCAGGCTCTTTTCACAGTGCTAGATGGAATAAAGACTCGTCACCCGACCTGTGCTGGATTAGCACAGTCAATGGCCAAGCCTTTCCCACTACGAGACAAGTTCTCAAGATCTTCCCGCACAGTCATCACCGCCCAGCTATCATCCACATTGGTCTCCAGCTCCCACTGATTCTGTGCTCGGAGAAACTAAGATGGAACTTTCGGAAAGCAAACTGGCGTCTGTTCAGTGATCTTACCAACAAATCTATTCCTGCAATTCCAATTAACTATCCCCTCTGAAGATTCCTACAGGCGCTTCCGCCAAGCCATCTTCAAAGCAGCTTCCCAAGCCATTCCTTGTGGGAGACGTGCTAACTATACGCCTTGTCTTGATGCTGAATGCGAGCAACTACTAAAGCAGTATGATGAGTCGGGCGACCCAGATGTGGCTGACCATCTCATTGCCTCCCTGGATGCAGCACGCCAAGCCCGCTGGCAACAACTCATGGAAAGTCTGAACTTCACCCACTCAAGTAGGAAGGCCTGGAAGCTTCTTCACAGACTGGGTGCCGGTAGCCAACCCCCTCCCGTCTCCCATCCTCCCGTATCTCCAAACTCAGTGGCCAGTCACCTAACTCAAGTTGGACGTGCTAAGATCATTCCAGTCTGGAAAAGAGAAATTTCCCATGAATGGTCATCCCACTTCTGGTTATCTTGTCCATCTCCAAAACTCTCTCCCTTTACACTGTCTGAACTGGAAGACGCTTTGAAGAGGGTTAAACCGGGAACAGCTGCTGGCTATGATAACATCACCCCAGAACTCATTCTTAACCTGGGTCCCACGGCAAAGAAGTGGCTCGCTTCATTCCTGTCCCACATCTTGGAATCTGAGTCTATGCCCAAAGTTTGGCATTGTGCGAAGATTATAGCGGTTTTGAAACCAAAGACCCAACAGTGGCCACCAGCTATAGACCAATTTCTCTCCTCTCCGTTTGTTACAAACTCCTTGAGAGGCTGCTTCTGTCACGTATTTCTCATCTTACAGAGAAATTCCTATCACCCGCCCAGGCTGGTTTCCGCCCAGGAAGATCTACCTGCGAACAAGCCCTGGCCCTCTCAACTTACATTGAAAATGGATTCCAGAAGAATTTAAAGACGGGTGCTATCTTTGTTGATCTCACAGCAGCCTATGACATAGTCTGGCACCGTGGTCTCCTAGTCAAGATCTCAAGATGCCTGCCTTCATGGGTGGCCAACACTATATCGTTTCTTCTCCAAAACAGAAGATTCCGGGTACATCTGGGTGACAAGTCTAGCAGATGGAGACTTGTCTCAAGTGGCCTCCCCCAGGGCTCTGTTCTGGCTCCTACGCTATTTAATATCTACATCAATGACCTCCCAGAAACTTCTTCAAGGAAGTTCATCTACGCCGATGACATCTGCTGTGCAACTCAGGCATCCGAGTTCGACATCCTCGAGGAAACACTCACGAAAGACATGTCTCTGATATCTGATTACTGTAAAAAATGGCGACTAATCCCTAGCACTGCAAAAACGGTATCATCTGTTTTCCATCTACACCATGCCTCGGCCTCGCGTGAGCTTAATGTGCAGCTTGGCGATACCAGAATCCGGCATGAAGCCCAGCCAGTCTATCTTGGCATTACTCTCGATCGCACTCTGTCATTTCACGAACATCTCATAAAAACTGCAGCAAAGGTGGGCGCAAGGAATAACATCATTGCAAGACTGGCCAGCTCCTCATGGGGCGCGAGCGCTTCCACACTACGATCATCATCTCTGGCATTATGCTATTCCACTGCAGAATACTGTGCCCCAGTATGGTTCCGTAGCCCCCATGTCCACTTGGTCGATTCCAAATTATATTCCTCCATGAGGATAATTTCTGTAACCATCCGTTCCACCCCGGTTCCATGGCTGCCAGTTCTTAGCAACATCGCCCCGCCAGATATTCGTCGGGATACGGCATCATCTAAGTTCATTTCCCATGTCTACGCTCGACCGGACCTGCCAATATACGCGGATATCTTCGCCCACCCTGTTCAACGCTTGATGTCTCGTCACCCAATCTGGTCCCCTACGCCTACACTGAACTTCTCTGTTCCAGTCTCTTGGAAACAGAGCTGGCAGTCAGCTGAGGTAAAGAACAAACACCTCATCACAGACCCCTGCAAGCGTCAACCCGGCTTTGACCTAGCACGTTATGATTGGGTCCTCCTCAATCGCTATCGAATAGGCCATGGCCGGTGCGCCGCTGTGTTCCATCGCTGGGGAGCCAGAGACGACCCGAACTGCCCCTGCGGCTCCAGACAGACTATGACCCACATAGTCAACTACTGCCACCTTTCCAGATTCAAAGGAGGTCTCGAAACTTTACATCAGGCTCAACCTGATGCTGTTGACTGGCTACGGAAGAAGGGCAAACGCTAGAAGAAGAAGAAGCGCAGGTGGCGCAAAGCACAATGACCAGCATAACAATCCTGGTTCGAGTCCTGGCTCCCCACCTGCAGGGTAGTCGCTTCACAGGCAGTGAAACAGGTCTGCAGGTGTCTTTCTCTCCCCTTCTCTATCTTCCCTTCCCCTCTCCATTTCTCTGTCCTATCCGACAACGATGACAACAACAATAACTACAACAATAAAGGGCAACAAAAGGGAATAAATATTAAAAATAAATAAATAAACATTAAAAATGTAGGTAGGTTAATGCTAAACTTAAATACTAAGTATACTATTGGTAGTAGAAATGGGAAAAATAATTCCTCTAGTTTTAAAGATTTATCAAGAAGAGGGTACAAGAAGAGAGAGAAAACCAGATCATTTACTTTTAAAGTATACGATGCCCGGGATTGACTTTGGGACCTAATGCTTGTTGGTCCAGTGTTCTACTTGATGCTCTACCTTCTGGGCCACTAAAGAAAATAATCTTTATGAGAAGTGGAATCAAAATTTGAATAGCGTATGACTTGTCACAGTGCTCATCTGAAAATTGCGTTTTGTTTTGCTTTCTGTAGATTTGAAGACTGGACTATCCTGCCTCCAACACCCAGAGCTTTCTCTGTTCTGTAGTCAATGTGATTCATTAAAGTAGCAAACGAAATGAGCCAGGGGCGTGGAAAATATGACTTTTATATTGGTCTAGGATTGGCTATGAGCTCCAGTGTTTTCATTGGAGGAAGTTTCATTTTGAAAAAAAAAGGCCTTTTGCGACTTGCCAGAAAAGGCTCCATGAGAGCAGGTAGGTTATATTTTGTGTGACTTTGAAATGATAGTGCCTGAAAATCCCAGCTTCATTCTTTGTGAGAAAGTTCATGGCTTTTATCTGTGTAAGTTATAAATATTTATGGAGAATCAAACACCAGGTTCCCCCCCCCCTTTTTAATTATCTTCCCTAGTGGGGTGGCACTGTGGAGAAGTGAGGTTCCCGGACACATTGGTGAGGTGGCTTGCCCAGGGAAGTCAAGATAGCATAGTAGTGTCTTCAGCTTGGTGGGAGCTTGATAGCTAACATGCAGGTGGACTAAAAGTACTGTCTGGGAATATGGTGTCAGAGTTGAGAATAGGACTAAAAAGCTGGATTATGGCAAGGAGTAGCTTCCAAATATGATTCCTATAGCCCATACCTATTCATATTTAGCACAGGAGCCAGTGTAACCTCTGAGTCCCTGTTAGTCTGAACACTCAGTCCATTGTCACAGCTAGGTAATTTAGGTAACTCTAGGCTGCACTCATTTCAGGACCAATCTTCCCCATGTGACATAACCTCTCTTTGGAGAGTTGGGCAGTTTCTACCGTTGTTCTACAGTGGGCAAAGTCCTGGAGAGGCCCACATGAGGGCTTATGATGATGTTCCTGATGGAAGTGACCAGTGATGTTGGAGAGAGGGATCTGTTAGAGTTATAGGCCCATTATATCTCTGTGGGAATCTGAGGATGATGAGGTGGCCTGGTAGTGACCAAAAAGGCCATCATTAAAATATGCCAGAGGTCTCTTGCCTTATCTAGCTTTTGAAGTCCTTACTTTATCTGACAAGGTTAGACTTGAGGAAAATTGAGGGAAGTCAAGTAGGAGGTAGGAGAGGAAGGTATCTAGGCCTAAGTAGTAAATATTTGATTAAGTACTTTATGGTCAAACACCAATTTTAAGACAAATATTCTGACAGCCCCATAGATCTATAAGTCTGCTTTTTTTTTTTTTTTTTAATATTTCTGTATAGAGCCAGTCCTCCAAGATCACTAGCTGATAAGTGGGACCTACTCAGCTAAGTAGCCTATCCTTTCAGGGTAATTCTTTTGAAGTTGGACTGTTTTCTACTGGTTCATTTTCTCAACATTGTTTATTGAAGTTGAGTTCACAAAAGAATGATCTAAAAATGTAGTATGTAAGGATTGATTTTAATTCTTTCAACAATCTTTTATAGATCTTAAACAGTTTTTTTTTGGGGGGGTAGTTGGTTTTTTTGTCTTGTATTTTTTTTATTGATTTAATAATAATTGATAAGATTGTAGGATAAGAGGAGTCCAATTCCACACAATTCTCAGCACCAGAATTCTGTATTCCATCCCCTCCTTTGAATATATAGCCCATAACTTTTTAGCCAGTCTTTTACTATTGTGAATAATGGAGCTATCAACATAGGGGGTGTATATGTCCCTTTGAATTAGTGTTTGAGTATACTTTGGATAAATTCCTAAGAGTGGTATTGCTGGATCATAATATAATTTTATTTTAATTTAAGGACTGTCCATATAGTCTTTCAAAGGGGCTGTATCAATTTGCATTCCACCAGCAATGCAGCAGTTTCTTTTTCTCCACCTCTCCAAGTTTTTTTTTTAAATCTTTATTTATTGGGTAGAGATAGCCAAAAATTAAGAAGAAAGGGGGTGATAGAGAGGGAGAGACAGAGACACCTGAAGCTCTGCTTCACCACTCACAAAGCTTTACACCTGCAGGTGGGCACCAGGGGCTTGAACTTGGGTCCTTGCACATTGTAACATGCGCTCAACCCAGCCCCTCTTCTCATTTTTTTTTTTCTTTTTACCGGAGCACTGCTCAACTTTGGTTTCTGATGGTGGTGGGGGGATTGAGCCTGGGACTTTGGAGCCTCAACAGCAGTGCTCTGGTGAAGCGGGCTCCAGGACACATTGTGGGGTTGTCTGCCCAGGGAAGTCTGGTTGACATCATGGTAACATCTGGAACCTGGTGGCTGAAAAAGAGTTAAGATATAAAGCAGAACAAATTGATGACTAATCATGAACCTAAAGGCTGGAATATTGCAGGTGAAGATTTGGGGGGGGGGTCTCCATTTTGGAAAAAGCTAATAGGTCTATTTTAAGTATATTCCAAGGAGCCCATGACTTAACTGGTTTTTGCTTGAGCCTGACATCTAATATGCAGGTGGACCTAGGTTATTGTCTGCAGAGATGGTGTCAGAGTTTGAAGTATACAGTTCTTAAATGCCAATTTGTTGCAGAGTTGTAGGGGTAGGATGATGTGCTAAGATTGTGGTGTACTCTGTTTTCACTAGACCAGAGCCTTAGGGATCTCTCATGCTGGTGGTTTGTTTTGTTTGGTGGAACTTTAATTTTCTTGGAAGTGTTTTTTCTTTCTCTCTACATATTTATTTTAAATTTATTCTTTTTTTTTTTTTATTTGATAGGCTAGAGAGAAAAGGAGAGGTGATGGGGAGTTAGAGAGGAAGAGAGAATGAAAGACACATACAGACATGCTTAGCTGCTCATGAAGTTTCCCTCCTGCACGTGGGGAGTGTATTTCTGTATCTTCTGCCTGGATATTGACCTTTCTGCCTCTTGCTATAAAAAGTGTTTTATATGTGTGTTTTCCCATGTATTGCTGTGATCTTGGTATTGATACCAAGAAGTGAAATATTTTTTAATTCACAGGCCAAGGTGGTCATGCATATCTTAAAGAATGGTTGTGGTGGGCTGGCCTGCTATCAAGTAAGTACAGAACACTTTTCAAGAAAATATGACAGATGTATATTGAAATACTTGCACATCATTCAATACATTGTAGTGTTCTACTAAATCATCACTAGCAAATTTTAAAACTTAATAAATCCTGTTTTTTAATGAACAAAACTCAATATATAAAATTTAAGGCTATAAAATCACTTAGCAGCTCAATGACTTACTTGAGTTATAAAACTTTCTTTATTCTATTTTATTAAAACATATTTGTGGTGGTTTTGATTTTTGCCTCCACAGCTTTGTTGGACTTCATGCTTCTGCGATTCCACTGCTCCTGATAACTCCCTTTTCTCTCTCTCTTTTTAATATTTATTTATTCCCTTTTGTTGCCCTTGTTGTTGTTTTACTTTGTTGGACTTCATGCCTCTGCGATTCCACTGCTCCTGATAACTCCCTTTTTTTTCTCTGTCTCTTTTAATATTTATTTATTCCCTTTTGTTGCCCTTGTTGTTTTATTATTGTAGTTATTATTGTTATTGATGTCATCATTGTTGGATAGGACAGAGAGGAATGGAGAGAGGAGGGGAAGTTAGGGGGAGAGAAAGACACCTTCAGACCTGCTTCACTGCTTGTGAAGTGACTTCCCTACAGGTGGGGAGCTGGGGGCTCGAACCGGTATCCTTACGCTGGTCCTTGTGCTGCGCTTAACCCGCTGCACTACCACCCGACTCCCTCCCTTTTCCCTTTTAATCTCATAAAAACAGACAGAGGGAAGGAGAGGTGGGGCGCAGGCGGGGGGAGTAATGCGTGTCTCAATCAGGTGTGCTACAATCTGGCCCCTTATTCAAAATTGCAAAGGATTATATACTTGAAAAGACTGTCCATGCTTGTTTTGATGATTAACTTTAAAAAGCATCATTGAAATTCTTAATATTCTGAACTTTCAAAAGTACTCATGATTATACAATATAAATGTTCTTTCTAATAATAGTTTAAATTATAAAGAGACTTTGAGACTATATATTTAAAGAACCTGGATCAAGGAGATAACTCAGTTTGTTATAGTATAGAATTTTTTAAATAGATAAATTGAGGGGAGAGGGGGAGAAACAGAGACACTTGAAGCACTGCTTCATCATTGGTGAAGCTTTCCCCTGCAGGTGGGAGCACAGAAATTTTATGTCGGATATCTTGGAGGTCCCAGGTTCAATCCCAGGTAGCACCATAAACCAGAGCTGAACAGTGCTCTGGTTTGTGTCTCTCTTTACTACCTATTAAAAAATAAGAGTTCGGGAGTCGGGTGGTAGCGCAGCGGGTTAAGTGCACGTGGCGCAAAGCGCAAGGACCGCATAAAGATCCCGGTTCAAGCCCCCGGCTCCCCACCTGCAGCGGAGTCTCTTCACAGGCGGTGAAGCAGGTCTGCAGGTGTCTGTCTTTCTCTCCCCCCTCTGTCTTCCCCTCCTCCCTCCATTTCTCTGTCCTATCCAACAACGACAACAATAAAACAACAAGGGTAGCAAAAGGGAATAAATAAATAAAATCTTTTAAAAAAATAAGAGTTGATCGTCTTTAAAATATATTATTTGTTTATTACTGGATAGAGACAGAAACTGAGAGGGGAGAGGAGATAGAGAAGGAAAGAGGCAGAGAGATACCTGCAGCCCTCCTTCACCACTCATACAGCTCTCCCCCTGCAGGTGGGGACCAGGGACTTGAAGCTGGGTCCTTGTGTACTGTAATGTGACTACTGCCTGGCCACCTGAGTTAACGTTTAAAACAGTTTAATCATCATTATGCTTATTGTTGGTGGTATGTTTTTCAAGCAAAGAAGTGTGCACTTAACCAAGTGTGCCACCATCTGGCCCCCATATCCATAATTTCAAATGCTAGAATTCCCTGATCCCCCTCAGTGTGTTGTGTGTGTGTTCCTTTAGTTATTTGCTCACCTCTGGGGCTTTGCGGTGAAGCAGGTCTGCAGGTGTCTATCTTTCGTTCCCTTCTCTAGCTTCCCCATCTCTCTCAATTTCTCTCTGTCCTTTCCAACAATGATGACATCAATAACAATAGTAACTACAATAAAACAAGGGCAACAAAAGGGAATAAATAAATAAATATTTTTTTAAAAGTACCAGATAATAATTCTACCCAAGAAAAGTGAAAATATATCCACAAAAATCAGATACAAATGCTAATCTCAGCATTATTCATAATATATATATATATATATATATCTTTTTGAATGAGGTTTTTTGTTTTTTTTTTCCTGCTTGAGAGTCCAGTGCTTTATCCACTGCACCACCTCCTGGACCACAGGTTTTTTTTTTTTTTTTTTTTTTTTCCCCCCTTTAGAGTTACTAGTGTCCTATGGTGGAGGAAGGTGGCAAGTTGTCGGAGGGTGGTATGCTGATATAGGGAGATAAGCTACAACACATGTGAAAGCAGTTTAAATCATGATTTCCCCCAATAAGTGATTTAAAAAAATTAACACTTTGGGGGGGGCAGTGAAAAAAAACTCAGAAGTACATTTGTATCAGTTTTAGCTCCTTTTCCTTTTTTTTTTTTAAACAGTGAAAATTAAAGAGGGAGGGCAAAATAGGGAAGAAAAGAGAGAAACCTGTAGCTCTGTTTTCACTGCTTGTGAAACTTCACCTCTATAGGTGGGGACTGGCGGGTTTGAACCTGGGTCCTTGTGCTAGTAATATGCACTCAATCAGGTACACCACCATCCAGCCCATTTTAATTAATGTGTGTTGTCATAGGATGAAAATAATAAACACTTTAAAAAAATGTTTGTTTGAATCCTTATTAGCATAAGAAAGTAAGAAGATTTATATAATTGAAATAGTATATAGAAATATGTATGCATAAATAAAATGCAGGCAATTCCCATCTTAGAGTTTTCTTTTGTTTTCTCTCTCCAAGTGGGAGCTGGCGAGGTAGCCAACTTCGCAGCATATGCCTTTGCACCAGCCACCCTAGTGACACCCTTAGGAGCACTCAGCGTCCTTGTAAGGTAAGGACACTCATGTCATGTGCAGAAAGAGCAGGCAGTGTTTTGGGAATACTAGGAAGTATTCAGAGCTATCCAGTTACATGTGTTCAGTATAATTTACATTAAAATTATAGGCTTTATCCACTGTGCCAATTCCCCGACCACAAAGAAACCACTTTATGATCAGTCCTGCTTGTGTTTAGCACCAACACTAATTCTACTAGGATTCATTTTTTTGAAATTTCAGTTTGTCCTTGTCACTTTCTTCATTTGATAGTGTGCATTTTGACAGGTTTTGGTTAGGCAATATATTTCTGTACCTATGGCAGAAAATCACTTTTATATATCTTATTTTGATAGAACAGAGAGCTGGGGAAGATAGAGAGTAAAAAAAGAGACACCTGCAGCACTGCTTCACCATTTGTGAAACTTCCCCCCTGCAGCTAGGGACTGGAAGCTTAAACCCTGGTCCCTGCAGATTTTAACATGCACTCAGCTATGTGTGCCACTGCCTGGCCCCATCATTTCATTTATAAGATTATATTTTATTTTTAGATTTGCATAAAACTAGCTATAAGGTATTAGACCGTGATATTAGGCAACTTATATAAGATACATTAACACATAAGCAGGATATATCAACCAGCATGGATAAATTAAAGTTGAACACATCTTAAGTATTTTTGATAAAATTAGGAAATAAATTTCTACAAACTATAGTTTTGCTAACTATAAAATTTTCTGCCTAGAAAAATACTTACTAAATTGTCTTATGTATGAGGCAGTTTCCTACATTAACTTTATTAGTAAATGTACATTTTACCTTGATTGAAAGCTAGAATCGTCATAAGCTTTTTATGTTTTAGTTTCTATTCAATAAAATAATTCTAAGAAATGATAATTTTAAAAGATGAGAACAAATTGCTGGTAGTTCTAATGTGCTTGACCTCTCTTCCCCATTTTAGTGCCATTCTTTCTTCTTATTTTTTGAATGAAAGACTTAATCTTCATGGGAAAATTGGATGTTTGTTAAGTATCCTAGGATCTACAGTTATGGTCATTCATGCTCCAAAAGAAGAAGAAATAGAAACTTTAAATGAAATGTCTCACAAATTAGGGGATCCAGGTAATAAATAACTTCGTTAATCTGTTTTACTTAATTTAGTCTTTTTGTTTTACTCATTTTTTTGACTTTGTTTATTTGACAGGACAAAAAGAAATTGAAAGGGAAGAGAGACTGAGAAACACCTGCAGCACTGCTTCACTGCTTGTGAAATTTTCCCCCTACAAAAGGGGACTGGGGATTTGAACTTATTTCTTTATGAGAGCAGTGCTTCATCATATGTGGTGCTATTGGTCAAACCCAGGGTCTCACATTATGTAAGACAGACACTCTTAACTGGGCTACCTTCCTGACCCCAGTTTAGTTTTTCATTTTAATCAGTATTTTATTGATAAATTGTTCTATAGGAACTATAAAATCAGCATGGAGGGTAGATAGCATAATGGTTATGCAAACAGTCATGCCTGAAGCTCCAAAATCTCAGGTTCAGTCCCCCACACCACCATAAGCTAGATCTGAACAGTGCCCTGGTAAAAAAAAAAAAAGGGAGTTGGGCAGTAGCACAGCAGGTTAAGCGCATGTGGTGCGCAAAGTGCATGGACCTGCGTAAGGATCCCGGTTCGAGTCCCCAGCTCCCCACCTGCAGGAGTGTAGCTTCACAAGTGGTGAAGCAGGTCTACAGATGTCTTTCTCTCCCCCTCTGTCTTCCCGTCCTCTATCCATTTCTCTCTGCCCTACCCAACACGACATCAATAATAACAATACAACAAAATTAAAAAAAAGAGCCATAAATGGGAAAATAAATATAAAAAGAAATTTTTAAAAAAGGAATTATAAAAATAATTTCCTTTCCCCTACCTTGCCATCCCCTGTATTTTAAACTCTGTCTCTAGAGAATATGCTTTTATTGCTACTACTTCCTTTGCTTTAGACATTATTATTTTTATCAAATATTTTTTTTAAATTGTTACTGTATTTATTGGATAGAGAGAAGGGGGCTATAGAGAGGGAGAGACAGACACCTGTGGCACTGCTTCACCACTTGCAAAGCTTTCCCCTTGCAGGTGGGGGTCAGGGGCTCGGACCCTGGTCCTTGCGCATTGTAACGTGCGCTCAACCAGGTGTGCCACCACCTGGCCCTCCAATCTCTTTAGTTTTGTATAAACTTATTTGTTCACATTATCATTACTACATAATTGGCATTATCAGTTTAGACATAGACATTATGATTACTTTTCCTTTCCCATATGATTTAATTTTACTTGAACTAATAATGATCTTGTCTGCTCAGTTTTTTTGTGAATAAAATACTGTATTTTGAAACTCTTCTTCTGTGACCTTTTCAGCTCTTAGTAATATAAAGTATATTAGGTATACTCGCAGTTTCATCTTTTTTTCCCCTTTTTTATTGCTGTTGTAGTTATAGTTGTTATTGCTGTCATTGTTGTTTGATAGGAGAGAAATGGAGGAGAAGACAGAGAGGGAGAGGGAAAGACAGACACCTGCAGACCTGCTTCACCGCCTGTGAAGTGACCCCCCCCTGCAGGTGGGGAACCTGGGCTCGAACCAGGAGTTTCATCTTTCAGGCAATCTCTCTCTCAAAGACTCTGATTGCAGTCAGGATTGGTGTCTTGGGGTCACCAGTACATATGTCCTGAATTGCCTTCATCAGCATCCTGGGAGATCCCTTTTACTTGCATTTTGTGCCTCTCAGTTGTGGGAGGTTACCAGAAAAGGCACAGTAGACTAGGGTGTGGCTGTGTCATAGATTTAAGTTGCTTCACTGATGACAGTAAAAAAGGTTTTTATGGGCAGGGGTAGATAGCATAATGGTTATGCAAAGAGACTCATGCCTGAGGCTGGTCCAAAGTCAAATCCCCTGCACTACCATAAGCCAGAGTTTAACAGTGCTCTGGTAAAAACAAAGAAGCAAATAAAAAATTAAAAAAAAAATTTTTTTTTTCCTGTATCCAGCAAGGGTGACACCCTTACAAATGAGAGTTTTCTACTAAATCTGTCTTTGAAAGGTAACTCCCACCCCGCACTAAAGGGGCTGTTTAAAAAACAAAAAAACGAGTTTCATTTTGCTAGAGTTTTACACTGGCATTCTATTGCGCCTGGTGCAATCTGGTTTTTGTTTTTGAGGTGACCTTGGTTTCTAAGCCTATAAATGTTTTAGAAGTACAATTGCTCATTTCAAAATATAGTACCCTACACCCCTCCACCAAAGTTCATTGCACTAATGTCCCTCCACCAAAATTCATTGCAACTCCCATGCAATCCCCTCTCCATCTCCTTTGTTAACTTCACTTCTGCATTCTGTATCTAGTCTTTATATATGTCTTGTATATATAGTTTAGTAGAAATGTTTTTTAATTATTTTTTTATGACTTCAGGGTTATCGCTGTGGCTCGGTGCTTGCACTACAAATCCACTGCTCTTGGAGGCCATTTTCTCCATTTTATTGCCCTTGTTATTGTTGTTGGACAGGACAGAGAGAAATTGACAGAGAAGGGGAAATAAGTCACCTGCAGACCTGCTTCACTGCTTATGAAGTGATCCCCCTGAAGGTAGGGAGCCAGGGGCTCGAACCAGGATCCTTACACCAGTCCTTGTACTTTGGGCCATGTGTGCTTAATCCACTGCACTACCACCTGACCCAAAAAATGATGTTTTAATTTTTTTTTTTAAATTTATTTATAAGATGGCAATATTCACAAGACTATAAGAGGGGTACAATTCCACACAATGCCCACCCCCAGGGTTCCATATCCAACTCCCTCTAATTTGTTTTTTTAGCTTAGTCACTGTGCTCTTTTAATTTTTATTTATTTTTTTGCCTCCAGGGTTATTGCTGGGGCTTAGTGCCTGCAGCACAAATCCACTGTTCCTAGAAGCTATTTTTTTCCCTTTTGTTGCCCTTATTATTATTGATGTTGTTGTTGGATAGGACAGAGAAATGGAGAGAAGAGGGGAATACAGAAGACAAGGGGAAAGAAAGACACCTGCAGACCTGCTTCACCGCCTGTGAAGGGACTCCCCTGCAGGTGGGGAGCTGGGGGCTCGAACCAGGATCCTTACGCCCATCCTTGTGCTTTTCGCCACATGCACTTAACCCACTGCACTAGCGCCCAACCCCCTAGTCACTGTATTCTTTATTCTCTTTATTCACTGTATTCTCTGGTGACTGTTAGGAAATTTTCTCTAATTCCCCTAATTTCTCTGTATTTATTGATGTCATTGGTATTTTGAATAACTTCTTACAATCATGGGAATTTTCTTGGTGGAAAAAAAAAGTCAGTGGTATAACATTATGAATTTGCAGTGTATTGTGTTCTAAATTTCCATTAGTAGTTGTTGACACATAGGTACAACTTTTCATCCCCATAATAGGTAAGACACTTCCTCCTGCAATCTAGGTCCCTTTCCACTGTCATGCACCAGACCCCAACATCCCTCCATTTTATCTCTTTCCCTCCTTCCCCAGAGGCTTTGCTTTGGTGAAATATACCACACCTAGTCCACGTTTCACTGTTTTCCCTTACTATCCTTGTTTCTTAAGTTGCACCTATGAGTGAGATCATCTGATATTCATCTTCTTTTTGGCTTATCTCCTTTAACATGATACCTTAATGTTTCATCCAGGATAGGGTAAGGAGATGAGTATCCTTTTTCTGGTGGCAGTAAGACTTCGATGATTTTAAGGCCACATGTTTTCATCATCCTACTGAGTTTGTGTTTTGGATTCTCAAGTTTTCTTTAGTATTTAAAATTTTAATATAACTTTTACTTGTCTTCTACAGGTTTTATGGTCTTTGCAACACTTGTGATTATTGTATCCTTGATACTAATCTTTGTGGTGGGGCCTCGCCATGGACAGACAAACATTCTTGTGTACATAACAATCTGCTCTGTGATTGGAGCACTTTCAGTCTCCTGTGTGAAAGGCCTGGGCATTGCTATCAAAGAGCTTTTTGCTGGAAAGCCTGTGCTGCAACACCCCTTGGCCTGGATTCTGCTGCTGAGCCTTATAGTCTGTGTGAGTACACAGATTAATTACCTAAACAGGGCCCTGGATATATTCAACACATCCATTGTGACTCCAATATACTATGTATTCTTTACAACATCAGTTTTAACCTGTTCTGCTATTCTTTTTAAGGAGTGGCAAAATATGCCTGTAGATGATGTCATTGGTACTTTGAGTGGCTTCTTTACAATCATTGTGGGAATATTCCTGTTGCATGCTTTTAAAGACGTCAGCTTTAGTCTAGCAAGTTTGCCTGTGTCTTTTCGAAAAGATGAGAAAACTATGAATGGCAATCTCTCTAGTATGTATGAAGTTCTTAATGATGAAGAAAACTTAGCCTGTGGAATTGAACATACTGGTGAAAACATCTCCCGAAGAAATGGAAACCTGACAGCTTTTTAGGAAAATGTAATTAAAAGGTTGATCCTGAATTGTTATGAAGTGGATTTAAATATCAGAATGTGTCTAAAAAAGCATTGTCCTCAATAATGTTCTCCAGAGACAATCCTTTTTAAGGTTTCACTAATTTGGACCAACAAGCTTCTTACATTTAAGTGATGGTAGCTCATGAAAATGACCTCAGTACATATTAACATTGTATTATTGTAGAGATTTTTAAATCTTCCTTTACCAAAATCTAAGTGCACTAATGACAGTTCCAAATCTATAAAAATGCTTTATTTTTTCATTGGTGATGAAAGTCTGAAGTGTACATTTGTCATTCCTACTTTGTCAACTCGTGATTTTTTTATTTTAAAAAGAATGAAATACTCTTCATACATTGCAATGATCCTATGTGGTTTACCTTACGTATAAAAATGACTGGGTGGGGGGGGAATCTGGCAGTAGCTCAGTGGGTTAAGGGCAGGTGGTACAGAGCTCAAGGACTGTTGTAAGGATCCTGGTTTGAGCCTCCCTGGATCCCACCTGCAGGGAAGTCGCTTCACAAGCGGTGGAAACAGGTCTGCAGGTGTCTTATCTTCCCCCTCTTTGTCTTCCCTTCCTCTCCATTTCTCTTTGTCCTGTCCAACAACAACGACATCAATAACAATAATAACCACAACGATAAAGTCTCCAGGAGCAGGGGATTTGTGGTGCAGGCACTGAGCCCCAGCAATAACCTGGAGGCAAAATAAATAAAAAATCCTATCTGATGACTTAATTTGGAGATAATGGTTATTGAAGAGAGTCCCTACTAAAGGAAGAAAACTCATTTAAGAGTGGGGTGGGGGGAGATAGGTTAGAAAATTAGCCCATGGAAGCATTTTTTATCCTGTGGCTTGTCCCCATGATATCTTGTTAAACCAGAAAATCTGCATCAATCTCTCTGGGCTCTGCTTTGTAGCCTGGTCTTTGGTTACTCTAATCCCTTGATAATTGATTTTACATCAGTTTTTATTTTTCAGTATATTTTCATAATGAATTACACTGTCATCTAGATCAACTCTGGGAAAAATAGACTAGGCTAATTTCTTAAATTTAGCTTATAATAAAAAGATAATTTAAAGTTTTTTTCTCTTAAGTCTGAATGCTTAGACCAAACTTAAATGTTTGCAAAATATGACTTCTTTGTACCAAGTCTTTTATTTTCATTGAGATAAATTTGAACCATTGTACATTTGGTCTTTTGAAGACGATAAAACTTTCAAACCTGCAAAAAACTTAGAGTGTTAATGACCTTTAGCCTCAAAGCCTACCATTCATTTGCAGTTATTGTTATTAAAAACAAACAAAAAAGGTGACCATTTGTTTCTACCTGGGTAGCAGAAAGAGAGCACTATCCTGGGTCACATGGCATGATCCCACCACTGGTGCCTCATGTCTGCACAGACATGAGGGTAGGAGAAGCTCACAGGATGATGGCATTCACTCTGGGGGCAAGGGGTAGAAAGGGCAGTTTTACCAATAACATGAAATTACCTTTTCTCCCAGTGTTTCTTATTGACCATATAAGGAGTCTTTTTAGACATTCCTTCCATTATAGATAGTCCTTATGCCACTTTGATACCGTGGATGTACTATATACTTATATCCCTTAGCTGTGCTTTATATGTATATGAACTAACCATCCCCTTGGGGATTTATTGAGGCTGAGGCTCCAGGATCTTGTGTTTGAGCTATACTACATCCAGACCAGCATTTTCTTTTTTAACTGCTCACTTCTGGCTTGTGGTGGTGTGGGGTTTTGAACCAGGGACTTTGGAGCGCCAGGCATCAGTTTCTTTGTATAACCATTATGCTATCTCCCCCACCATCCAGACCAACATTTTCATTTTAGAAAGAGGTACCACAGCACCAAGTGTTTTCCCCAGTGCTATGTATGGCTCAGACTTGGTCTGCTGGCATACAAAGGAATGTACTCTACTGTGTGAGCTTCCTGGCCTCAGGTTTTTGTGGAATTTTTTTTCTCCCCTTACAACATCACTTAAATTTGGCCTCTAGCATTATCTGAAAGCACACAGAAATTGTCACTTGTTCTCTTTTGACTAGATTGCACGTGATACGGAGCTTCCAACCTATGTAAATGAGTGAACATGAAGAGGCTTCAATTTGTTTTTATTTCTATAACTTTTAAACCATACGATTTAAGAGTTGGGGGTAACTGGATTTATTGGAAGCAAAGAAGTGAAATTCATTTTTCTTATACACTGATACACAAAAGGGGGGAGGAGGACTTAGAAAAGTGTATTCATAAAAGACCGCATCAGAAAAATCCTAAGGAAAAGCTAAATAATTACTCATTAAGTTTAATTCTAATTGGCAAATGATTTTATTACAATTAGTTGATATTGTCTCTTGCTTAAATCTGTAAATGTCTTTTAAACCCTACTGACCCTTCCCTAAACTGTTAATGGATTAACTCAGCATTTTATGACACAGCTAGATGTTGGAACATCCCCGGGGGGGGTGGGGGGGGGAACATATTGTAAGAACATGATAGCAACAATCAGCAGCCAATAGTCTCAGAATTTCTAATTACCAAAAGCATATACAATTTTAGTCTAGAAAAATAATTTTATAAAATTAAGCTTTTAGATTGCAAAGACCCCCCCCCTTTTCTTAAACAGGCACAAAGATACTGAAAAATAGTCCCTAAAAATTTCACTACATGGTTTATGGAAAGAAAAGCATGCCCTTAAATGCTATTAGTATTGGGAGTCCTCGAAAACAGGTAATAAACATGTCCTCAGCTGCTGGCCAGGGACTGGTGGATGGGGGGCTGGAAGCAGCGCACATGCTCCACAGGTGTGCTTTCTCCATCACCAGACTTCAAGTACTTGTCCAAGATGGTGATGATCTCATCATTCAGAATCTGGAATTTGCGAATTCTCTCTACCATCTTCTTCAAGGGCTGGAATGATTAAAATTAGGATACTTAGCTGGTTTCATAGTCATAATTTTTCCGTTTTCTCAAAAAAATGGTAGTGAATCACAGGTACGTCTCTATGCTGAGATTTACTGCAACAATAAATACTTTGTATAGAAGTGTTCCTCAGTTCACGGGATGAACATGCAGACTTATACAATTTACATAACTATTACTCAACAAATGGATTAACAACTGAGGGAAAATTAAGATAATGTCAGTGGTGGGTGAACACCTTAGGCATGACAGGTTTGCATCTTGGCACCACGTGGGAAGTGGCTGTCTGTGGTGTCTCTCCCCACCTATATCTGAATGAGAACGAGTATGCATGAGACCCTGACTCCACCACAAATTATATGACAGACCCTAGAGATAGAACATACTAGACCCACGGGCATGAGGTTGAGTTTAATAGCTGGTAAAGATTAAGCCATAGTGATCCAGATTTCCTCTTTCTTTAAATTTATTGGTTAGGGACAGAAATTGAGAGGAAAGGAGGTGATACAGAGGGAGAAAGATAAGACCAGCAGTCCTGCTTCACCATTTGTGAAGCTTTCCCACTGTAGGTGGGGACTAGGGGCTTGAGCCTAGGACTGTGTGCACTTAAGCAGGTGCACCACCACCTGGATCCACTCCTCTAATGATAAAGAACATACATATGAAAATGGGTTTGGGGTGGGAGAAATTTTATAAATCAGTGCTAGAGTAAAAGTGGTTGCCAGGACACCCTCCGCAGGGGAATTAGGGAACATGAAGCAAGCTGGTCTATCCTAGAGATACTCCCAGAAGTCAGGACCCTCTAGTTATGTGCAAGTACTCTCAGCTTGGTGGGAGCAGCTGTCAGGACCCTCTAGTTATGTGCAAGTACTCTCAGCTTGGTGGGAGCAGCTGCCAAAGAGAAGGAAATGAGAACATCTTGGAAGGAAAGAAATCCAAGTTCAAAGAACAGCCTGCAAATAAAACCAGTAAGTGATAAAGCCCTCAAGATCTTGGCATGAAAGATGAACAAACTTAATGAAAATGGTGAAATGATTAGTTACCACGAAGATCAGAAGAGTCAAAGTGAACGTTCAGATGATTTAAAATCAGGTGGTTCACTGTATCTTCAGGGGCTGGGTGGTGGCGCACACGGTTAAGTGCACAGAATACTAAACTAAAGGACCTGTGCAGGGATTGGGTTTGAGTCCCCTGGTTCCCCATCTGCCCGACTCCCCCCATTTTCTATCTATAGCTGTTAGCCCACATTCCTTTTGCTTTCCAACATGACCCAATTTAGCATGTTTCTAGCACCTTTGGCTGGAGGAAGTTCTCAGTTTACATGACTAGAGTGGATACACGTGGATAACCCAGGATACACTCAGTCTAAAGTCCATCACCCTTATCCACACACGTCTGTTCTGTTCTAAACTCAGCATTTCACAGTCCAGGGATTAGGGGACTGACATGTTTATGGGGTCACTTTACCTCCCAAACCTACATTTCCTTTTTTCTGGACTAAATCAAGAGTACTTTCTTCAATTAGTGAACTCACTTCTGCTTTGCCTAATCTGCAGATGTATGTTTACAAAAAAAAAAAAATTTTTTTTTTCCACCCCCAGGGTTATCACTGGGGCTTAGTGCAGGCACTACAAATCCACTGCTCCTTGTGGCCATTTTTTCCCATTTTATTGGATAGGACAGAGAGAAATTGAGAGAGGACAGGAGGAATTGAGAGGGCGAAAGACAGAAACCTGCAAACCTGCTTCACTGCTTGTGAAGTGTTCCCCCTGCACAGGAATGCTGGAGACAAACTGCACAGCACTCCACAGTCTGTGAAACTCCACAGTCGGGTGGTATTTTAGTGTTTAAGCTGCCAAACTGTTGTACTTATCAGTTAGTTAGATTCACTTTGGGATAAAGCTGGAAACACTCTATGCACTGGAATGAAAATTACGCTTGGGGTAGGGGAAAACTACTTTGAACAAGAAACATTTGAGGGCCAGGTGGTGGCATATCTGGTAAAGTGCACAAAGATACTGGTTCAAACCCTAATTGCAAGGGAGAAAGTTCACAATCAGTGCTGCAGGTCTCTTTCTCTTTAAATATCTGTATTTACTTATTATTGTATATAGAGAGAAGTTGAGGGGGGGAGATAGGGAAACAGACAAGAGAGACACCTCCAGTTCTGCTTCACAATTTGTGAAGCTTTCCCCCTGTAGGGGGCAAACGGGCTTGAACCTGAGTCCTTGTGCACTCTAATGTATACACTTAACCAGGTGTGCCACTGCCTGCCCACCCCCAGGTGTATGTCTTTATCTCTCACTTTCCTCTTCATTTTTCTCTGTATCCTAGTAAAAAATTTAAATACATATTTATTTATTTTGTAAAACTTGTACATACCACGTTTTTGATTATCTCATCTTTGCCGTCATGCTTCTGGACTTTAAGTAAATGGTAGCAGAAATCCAGGACAGCAAAGCGTCGTTGTTGCCCAAGAAGTACAATGATCATGCAACCAGCCCAGTGGAGCCCATCACCAAAACACTGCCTAGAAATAATAAGCAATAAATAGAACAGGCGATCAGTGAAAGCTCAATAGAAGTTTCTCATGAGTCTGTTTCTAGTCATCAGTGACAACACTGCCCAGTCCCTGCTGCCTGCTAGGAGTGGAAGGGAGATTCTCACTAGCTGCTGGCATGTGCATCCTTGATATGGTTAACACCTTAGAAAAAAAAAGTTTACTGGTCCCGGTTCGAACCCCGGCTCCCCACCTGCAGGGGAGTCGCTTCACAGGCGGTGAAGCAGGTCTGCAGGTGTCTATCTTTCTCTCCTCCTCTCTGTCTTCCCCTTCCTCTCTCCATTTCTCTCTGTCCTATCCAACAACGACAACAACAATAATAACTACAACAATAAAACAACAAGGGCAACAAAAGGGAATAAATAAAATAAATTAAAAAAAAAAAAAAAAAAAAGTTTACTGGTGGGGGTGATAGCATAATGGTAATCCCCCACACCACCATAAGCCAGTGAGCTAGGCAGTGCTATGGTAAAAACAACAACAAATATATATATTTAACATTTATTTATATTGTATAGAGATAGAATTTGAGAGGGAAAGGGGAGGAGGGTGAGAAGAGACCTACAGCGACAGGCAGGGGATGGGGGGCATGGACACAGATCCTTGCACATATTAATGTGTGTACTCAACCAGGAGCAACACCCAGTGGCTTTACCTTTTTATTTTTTTAGTATTTTTTTTATATTTATTTATTCACTCCCTTTTGTTCCCCTTGCTGTTTTATTGTTGTAGTCATTACTGATGTTGTTGTTGCTGGATAGGACAGACAGAAATGGAGAGAGGAGGGGAAGACAGAGGGGGAGAGAAAGACAGACACCTGTAGACCTGGTTCACCGTCTGTGAAGCAACTCCCCTGCAGGTGGGGAGCCAGGATCCGTACTGCGGTACTTGCGCTTCGCGCCATGTGCACTTAACCCGCTGCGCTGCTTTTTTAAGGGTGGGATGGGGTAGTGGTTAATGGTTTACAGTAGATTTGCTGACAAATTTCTTATCTTTGTCTTATCTCCCAATGATAGGTGTCTGCAAAACACTCTCATCCCTGAAAGGTGGTGAATACCTTTTTGGGTGTCCTTGGGCACTATTTCCTAATTTTTCTTTAGCTCACAGACCCTCCCATAAGAATGACTACATGAAGTTGTGTACATTCTATCTCAAAGAAAAAGAAAATCTGTGTTTAAATGCACACATTACGGGAGTCGGGTGGTAGCGCAGTGGGTTAAGTGCATATGGCGAAAAGTGTAAGGACCAGAGTAAGGATCCCGGTTCGAGCCCCTGGCTCCCCACCTGCAGGGGAGTCGCTTCACAGGCGGTGAAGCAGGTCTGCAGGTGTCTGTATTTCTCTCCCCCTCTCTGTCTTCCCCTCCTCTCTCCATTTCTCTCTGTCCTATCTAACAACGACGACATCAGCAACAACAACAATGAAAAACAACAAGGGCATCAAAAAGGGAAAATAAATAAATAAAAATAATAATAATAAAAAGCACACATTATAGTGCACAAGGACCTAGGTTCAAGCCCCTGGTTCCCACCTGCAGAGGGAAAGCTTCACAAGTGGTGAAACAGGGCTACAGGTGTGTCTCTGTTTCTTTCCTTCCCTATTTCCCTTTTCCCTCTCAATTTCTATCTCTATCCAATAATTAAAAAAAAAAACCTCACACCTGACTTAAGTATAAATTCCATTCCAGGAACACATTTCCAAGTCACCTCTTGGGCATCAGGTATAAAACAAAAACCCTGTGGTCCAGGAGGTGTCGCAGTGGATAAAGCATCGGCCTCTCAAGTATGAAGTCCTGAGTTCAATCCCCGGCAGCACATGTACCAGAGTGATCAGTCTGGTTCTCTCTCTCCTATCTTTCTCATTAATAAGTAAATAAAATCTTAAAAAAAACACAAAAAAACCCACACACATAAGTGGCCCTGAAGCAACTCAAGTTTTGGTCCATTTCCAGAGGGGCATAATCTCCATGGTTAATCTAATACCAGTTTTGGGTCCCACCTCCCCCTGTGTGAGCCCATACTTACTCAACTGTGAACTCATGTGTTCCCACAGGAATGCAGTAGACAAACTGCATGGCACTCCACAGTCTGTGAAACTCCACACATTCATCCACATGCATGACGCCATTGCTGGGCAGAGGCCCACGCCAGATGGGATCATCCAGAAATGACCGGATCCGAGTTAGGATGACCTCAAACATAGACAGGCCACAACAGAGACGCTCCTTGGTCAGCAAGTCCCCCTCTCTTGCAATTGCAATTTGCTGCAGAAAGGATGAGATGTTAGGGGGCTGTGGCAGGAAGCTGAAACCACACTACTCCAGTTTTTTTTTTTTTTTTTTGTCTTAGTAGAAAATTATCTTAGCTTCCAAGGACAGCTTCTAGAATAGCTCTCTCCTTGCTTCCAGTTAGGTTTTCCCTGAGCCTGTGCCTGACCACTGCCCACAGCCTGATGTCACAGCATACATACCTGAGGGGTCCCCAGTCTTTCAATTAGAGGGACAAGATGCAGTGGGGCATACTTTGATTCCAGCCTTTTCATCTTGGCATCAAGTCTCTCTCCCTCTGCAGTGGAAAAAGAAAAAAACATACCCTATACAGTTAAAATTTCAAATTAAAAAAAGTTCTAAGTTAATATTATGCATATAAGTTCTCTTTGAAAATTCTTTTTTTGGGGGGCCAGGTGGTGGCACACCTGGTTGAGCACACATATTACAATGTGCAAGGCTGTCTCTATCCAGGAAATAAAGGTAATACAAAAAAAATAAATAAAAGGAAATTTAAAAAATATTTTTATTTATTACTGGATACAGACAGAGATAAATAAAGAGGAGAGGGGGAGGTAGAGAAAGGGAAGAAACAGACACCTGCAGCCCTGCTTCACCACCCATGAAGCTTTCCCCCTGCAGGTGGGGACTAAGAACTTGAATCCGGGACATTGCACACTGTAATGTGTGCACTCATCCAAGTGCACCACAGCCTGGCCCCTGAAAATTCTTTTATATACCTGGCTCATCTGCTAGTTTTCCTTCAAGTGGGCAGAACTGATTTTTGGGTTGACATTCAGCTTTTACAATTTACATTCCTTATGGAATCTGTGGTCTTGATTGTCAACTCCTGACACTCTTGGCTCACCCCCTGCTCCTGTTCAACTTGGAAGTGTGTGCACGGCAGCATGTCACCCCAGCCCTCAGTATTTCAGCTCTTCACTATTCATTTGCCTAGGTAATGGACATTCTTTCAGTTCTCCAGGGTTAGGTCTGAACGGATAGCAAATTCTAACACCACATTTGCTCTCTGGTCTCAAGACAGTGGCTGCCTCAACCAGGTAGGGGCTCACCTTTCACATGAACCCGTGGCAAGATGTTCTGAAAAGGTGCTGCATGCAGCAGGTCACACACTTCTTCCAGAGACTGCAACAGAGTGAAGGTCAAGTTAGGAAGCTTAACTCACAGCAGAGAGGTTTGGTGAGAGACCTGGGGCTGAAAACAAGGTGATCTTGGCATTCAGTCTCAAATGATGTAGTACTTTCCAACAGAACTCTTGAGGATGATGGAAATATTCATTGTACATGCTATCCAGTAAGATAGTGAGTTCACCACATGTGGTTATTAAGAATTGGATATGTGGAGCTAGATGGTGGTGCAACCAGTTGAGTGCCCATGTTACTAGGCACAAGGATCTGGGTTCAAGCCCATCCCCATGAAGGGGGGAAAACTTCATTCGTGGTGAAGCAGTGTTGCAGATGTATCTTTTTCTCTCCCAATCTTCTCCAACCCTCTCAATTTCTCTTTATCCTACCGAAGGAGGAGGAGGAAGAGGAGGACGAGGAGAAGAAGAAGAAGAAAAAGAAAAGGAAGGGGGCCAGGTGGTGGCGCACCTGGTTAAGCGCATGTGTTACAGTGCTCAAGGACCCGGGTTCGAGCCCCTGGTCCCCACCTGTAGGGGGAAAGCTTTACGAGTGGTGAAGCAGGGCTGCAGGTATCTCTCTATCTCTCTCCTTCTCTATCACGCCCCTCCCTCTTGATTTCTGGCTGTCTCTATCCAATGAATAAAGATAATAAAAAATAAATTAATTAAAACAAAAAAAGAAAAGGAAGGGGGCTGGGCACAGTGGGTTAAGCACACATGGCAAAAACACAAGGACCGGCATAAGGATCCTGGTTCGAGCCCCCAGCTATCCACCTGCAAGGGGGTCACTTCACAGGTGATGAAACAGGTTTGCAGATGTCTGTCTTTCTCTCTGTCTTCCCCATCTCTCTCGCTTTCTCTCTGTCCTATCCAACAATAACAAATAACCACAACAAGGGCAACAAAATGGGAAAAATAGCCTCCAGGAGCAGTGGATTTGTAGTGCTGGCACTGAGCCCCAGCAATAACCCTGGAGGCAAAACAAACAACAACAAAACAAATAAATACTAATATTAAAGAGGGGAGGATAGCCATTTTTTCCTTTCCTTTCTTTGTTTTTTATTATTAATATTTTTTAATTAGATAGGACAAAGAGAAATTGAGAGGGAAAGAAAGAGAAAAAGACTACAGATCTGCTTCGTTGCTTATGAAGAATCCTCCCTGGAGGTAACAGAGCAGGAGCTTGAACCTGGGTCCTTGCACATGTGTGCTTAGCCAGGTGTGCCACCACCTGTTACTGTGCACCCCCCCCTTCCCCGTCTCCATTTCTTGGAGAGAGAGGGCAGAGAGCAAAGACACTGCAGATCTGCTCTATCATCCATGGAGCTTCGCTGTTCCCAGGGATTGAACCCAGGACCTTATGAATAGCTCTACTGGGGGAGAGCTATCTCCCAACCCAGTCACTAATTTAGACACAACTGAAAGCAGCATGGCCTTTGCTTTCCATCCCTCCTCCCTTTGCTATCAGTCTGCTATCAGTTTGCCATCAGCCTCTGAAAAGCCACAGTTTATATTAAGACCCCACTGGCCTAAAGGAGAACAAGGAGGCCGAGGTGCTATATGACAGGGATGGAGGAGGGGGCAGCAGCATACTCGCAGCCAAGTTCTGAGAAGTCATTCAAAACCTGCTGTTGGATGCCAAGTCTTGGAAGACTATATATAAACTACACAGCCACATACTGCACAATATAGAAGACACAAAGAGTACCATAGGGGGCACAGAACTCAAAACCCAGCATGACCCCAAACATGGGCAGAAATAGGGCATCTTCCTGAGCATGTGGGTTGTTCAACCATTGGGTAGGGCCTTAAGATGGCAGAACGTCACACCAGGGCACCAGAGAGCAAGATGAACATTTCTCCCACTCTGCACCGCCCCTCAAACTTACAATCCAGCAAACAACGGGCAACTAAAGAGATGGGCATGATCCAGGAAGTGACTCTGTGGATAAAGCATGAGACTCTCGGGCACGCAGCCTGAAGTTCAGTGCCTGGCATCACATATGCTAGAAGATGCTCTGCTTATATAAATAATAACAATAATAATAATGCCCAGGTAGTGGTGAATCTGGTTAAGCACACATTTTACAGTGTGCACGGACCTGGGTTCAACTCCCTGGTCCCCACATGCAAGGGGAAAGCTCTCTCTTTCTCTCTCTCCCAGTCGCTTTCTCATTACCAGAGTACTACTCAGCTCTGGTTTATGGTGGTGTGTGTTGTGACCCAGCAGTTGCCGCAGGCTCCCAGTGGTGAATTTATTGTATTGATCACCACCATAGCCTGAGATACACAGCTACTTCAGTGTGAAAGAATTAAAATTCAGTAAGATTCGAATTTGATTCCTCAGTTGCACTGAACTGCATTCCAGTTACTCATCAACTCAGCTTTCCACTCATCTTACTTATACACCATGTGATAGTTCAGATGAAGCAAACAAAAACATGTAAAACATCTATATGGGAGGGGGATTCCAGAAGATGGCGGAATGAGAAGCTGATAGTGGCTTGAGCTCTGACAACATCTACTGGAAATGGTAGGATTTTTGCCTTTAGCAGGACAGTCAATAAGGGGTCCTAGTGGTGACACCAAGGAGGTGACTACAGCTCAATTTGGGTTAGAAAATAGAGTAAAAAGAAAGGAAAAAAATTTTTTTAAAAATTATTATTCCCGAAGCGCACCCCTGACCCCTTCCCCCCCATAACCAGTCCCTGGGGGCCAGAGATCTGCTCCTAGCAGGCTCCCCTGCTGAGCTTCTTTCTTTACCAAGATTCCTGTCCCACCACGGGGTGTCATGCTTTCTAATTCTATTCCTTTCTGAAACCCCTGGCCTTTTTTCTTTCTAAGTGGCCAATTCCAACTACAAATAATCCACCAAGCAGAGCCTTATTCAGACAGGGAAAGACCACCAGAGGTCTATTATTATTTTTTTTTTTGCTTTATTTTCTCAACAATCAGCTGCCCTCAGGGGGCCTGAAGCAATCTGGAGCCATCCAAGCTGAAGAAAGGACAGGTTTTTCACTCTGTTCTATTTTTATTATCAATACTAGATAAACGTTTATCCCTTCCCCCCCCTTCAGGTTGACCAGAATTAACTCTTAGTGTATTTTCTATTGCTAGGGGACTGGCTGTCTTATCCACTGCTACAGTAACTTGTTTCACTCTTCCTGCCTCCCCTAACCACTCTCCACCCCCCCCAGCTAATTAAATAATAAATAAATAAATCTTTCCTTTCACTGCTCTTTTATTACTGTTCTTTTTCTTTTCTCTCTTTTTTTTTTCTTCTTTTTCTCATTCTTGTCATCCTTTCTTTTTTCCTCCTTCGGCTTTCTGAATTCACTGATACACGTTTGGGAATTATTTTGGGAAGAAATCTGACTCAGAGTGGACTCTCTCTGCATATATCTCTGCTCTATTTCCCTTTCTCCTCTAGTTACCCCTAGAATATACAGTGGATAGTAGATTTGCATAACTGTCTATTCTTGGCTATTCCTGAGGTGTTTTTTTTTCCATTTTTTTTTTGTTTTACTTCCTTAACAATCAGCTGCCTCTGATCAGGAGGCTTGAAGCAATCTGAGATAGGTTTGTTACCCTGCTCTATTTTATTATTAATATAATATAAAGGTGTATCTCGTTCCTCCCTTCCTTTAGGTTGACCAGAATTAACTCTTAGGGTATTTTCCGTTGCTGGGGAATGGGCGTCTTATCCATTGTGAGAGGAACTTGTTTCACTACTCCTACCTCCTCTACCCACTCTCCCCTTCTCCATCCTCCTAATTAAAAAAATTTAAAAAAAAATAAATTAATCAATTAAAAAACTCCCCTTTTACTGCTCTTTTATTACAGCTCTTTTTCTTATTTTTTTTCTTTTCTCTCTCTTGTTTCTCTCTCTTTTTTTAAATCTTCCTTTCTTCCTTCTTCTTTGGCTTTCTGAATTCACTGATATTCATTTGTGAATTATTTGGGGGAAGAAATGTGACTCAGAGTGGACTCTCTATATGAATATACAGTGGATAGTAGATTCGCATAACTATCTATTCTTGCTATCCCTTTTTTCCTTTCTCTTTCTTCTTCACTTGGACTTGGTTGCTATTTTTTCATGGACTGGAGACACTGTTTGGCTAACTGGTAGTGATTAAACTGCTTCAATCCTTGCTTCAGTTGCTATTGTAATTTCTGAGGTTGGTGATTGCATCTGTCATAAAGGTACTTAGTACAGTGTTGCTTGTACTCAAAACACAACAACTGAGGAACAACAGAACATAATAAAAAACATATAAATAAAAAAAATGGCTAGATCAAGAACAAAACTGCTACTACAATGAATGAAGACAAGAGCCCAGAAGAAACTATAAATCAACCAGAAGTAACCATAGATAAGAAAAGTATGCAAGCAATAATAAACTTATTAATTACAGAAATGAAAACAACATTGGAGGAAAGGAATGGCAGTATTAGGGAAACAACAGTTGAGACCCCCCAAGGAAAATACTATCTTGAGGCAATTAGAGAACTGAAAGCTGAAATAGCTGAACTGAGGAAAGAAGCTGAGGGAAGGGAAAGCAGACTAATAAGCAGAAAACAGAATTAGTCAGACAGAGGATAGTTAGAGAAAACTAAGAAAGAGGTGAAAGAACTCAAAAAGAGACTGAGAGACACTGAAAACAACAACAGAGACATATGGGATGATCTCAAAAGAAGTAACATTCATATAATTGGCCTGCCAGAGGAAGAAAGAGAGGAAGGGGAAGGAAACATTCTAGAGGAAATTATAGAAGAAAACTTCCCAGACCTGAATAACAGAAAGGATATTAAAATTCAAGAGGCCCAGAGAGTTCCAAACAGAACCAGCCCAGACCTGAGGACACCAAGACACATCACAGTGACAATGAGAAGAAGTAAGGATAAAGAAAGGAACCTGAAGGCTGCAAGAGAAAAACAAAAAGTCACATACAGGGGAAAACCCATAAGACTATCAGCAGACTTCTCCACTCAAACTCTAAAAGCCAGAAGAGAATGGCAAGATATCTATTGAACCCTGAATGAAAAAAGGTCTCAACCAAGGATAATATATCCTGGTAGACTTTCATTCAAATTAGATGGAGGGATAAAAACCTTCTTAGACAAACAACGGTTAAAGGAAGCAACCATCACCAAACCGGCCCTGAAAGAGGTTCTAAAAGACCTTTTAAAAACAAGAACATCACTATAACACTTGCAATATATGAGAGCAAATAAAAATTTGTTGTACAATGGCACTACAATACATTAAATCCATAATATCAATAAATGTCAATGGCATAAACTCACCCATCAAAAGGCACGGGGGGGGTGGTGGATCAGAAAACATAGCCCAACCATATGCTGCTTGCAAGAATCCCATCTGACACAACAAGATAAACACAGACTTAAAGTGAAAAGATGGAAAACTATCATACAGGCTAACAGACCACAAAAAAAGGCAGGAACAGCCATTCTCATCTCAGACACAATAGATTTTAAATTAAATAAATAAAAGATAGACAAGGATATTACATAATGATTAGAGGATCAGCCAAGAAGACTTAAAAAATATTAACATCTATGCACCCAATGAGGGACCATCTAAATACATCAAGTACCGATTGAAAGAACTTCAAAAATACATCAATAGTAATACAATAATAGTGGGAGACTTTAACACCCCACTCTTGTTGGTATGCTTTTAAAAACCCCTTCTGTTTCATTTGGTTTAAGTCCCCCCTGCTCAACACTATTCTATTTACATAACCACTTCATTCTATTTACATAACCTCTGTTAACAAGCACCACCTTCCCTCCAGGGTATTGGTGGTTTAGTGGTAGAATTCTCACCTGCTCCAACCCCTCTCCTTGTCACACCCTGATCCTCTCCCTGTCACACTCTGATTTTCACCAGTCACTTTTCTCTCCACCCTCTCTATGTCACATCCTGTTTCCACCCTACTTGGCAAGTATATATAAAGACAGCATTGTGAGTTTTAGGGTACTTTAGTTTAGCTTAGCTTAGCTCAGCTTAGATTGTGCTGCGTCCTGCATGAATAAAGAGATACTGCCTACAGCTCAACCATGAGTCCCTGGTCGTCTCTTACCCGCCCGTGAAGCCAGCCTGGAGAAAACAACATAGCCCGGCGAAAACAACACACTCTCACACTTAGACAGATCAACAAAGCAGAGAATCAACAAGAGAATTAAATGAAGAGATTGACAGGCTGTCCACTGTCACCATTAGTCTTCAACATAGTATTGGAAGTTCTTGCCATAGCAATCAGGCAAGAGAAAGAAATCAAAGGAATACAGATTGGAAGGGAAGAAGTCAAGCTCTCACTATTTGCAGATGATATGATAGTATACATAGAAAAACTAAAGAATTCAGCAGAAAACTACTGGAAGTTATTAGGCAATATAGCAAAGTGTCAGGCTATAAAATCAATGTACAAAAATCAGTGGCATTTCTTTATGTAAACACTAAATCTGAAGAAGACATCCAGAAATCACTCCCATTTACTGTTTCAACAAAATCAATAAAATACTTAGGAATACAGTTGACCAAAGAAGTGAAAGACTTGTATACTGAAAACTATGAGTCGTTACCAATTATAATTATCGGGTTATCAATTGTGGTAAACTTCTAACCTGCTACAAGTTTTGTTTCATAGTAAGTAAATTGCAGCTGTCAAGTTCTCTACAGAAAAGCAGAATTCCAGTGGCTGACCTTCCTCAAGCAACAATTCACACACACCCCCCCCGACAATTCTTCGGTGGATATCTGCTTTGAACTGGCACTTCTATCGGACTTACTGGTACACAACTCTACCGTAGCTTTCCTTTATGCTGCTGGGTTTCTCAAAGACAGACTGCAGCCAGCTGCCTGGGGACTCTATAGGCTATACCCCTTCCCTCCTTGCTAGGTAATGCCCAGAGGCAGGAAACGCCCGTTGAGACAAGAAAAGCCCACAGACGCAAGAAGGGTCATTTAGCTTGATAAAGCCTTGCCCACAGAGGCAAGAAACGCCCCTCTCAGGCCTTCCCTTGGCATCACACTGGTTCTCGTTGCTTACTTGTTCCTCCATGTTTGTACCAGTTTCTTTTTTGAAAATGCCTGTACGACATAGGTTTCTGTTCACCCCACTCCTGATACTATGGTTAATTAGTTAAAAAGAAAAGGGGGAATTGTTGGTATGCTTCTAGCTCTGCTTCTGGGATCCCTTCTGTTACACTGCTTGACGCTGTGGTCTATTTACATGATCATTCTGTTACATTGGTTTGGTCTCACTCCCCCTGCCTCCGGGAGATTTGGTTTAGCCCTTGCTAGTTGGCACTCTTTCCTTCTCCCCGCCCCCTATCCATACATACTTCCTGAGTTCCTGACGCTGCCACCGGAGGAGAAAGATGGAAGAAAAAATTGTGTGGTGATTAGATTAGTTTTTTGCACCATTGGGTTGTGAATAAAGAAATACTACTTCTCTGCTGAGCTGTGTGTCCCTGGTCATCTGTTACCCACCCGTGAAGCCAGCCCGGAGAAAACAATATGACTAAACTGAAAGTAGGGCACGAAAGTAACCTCCCCCTGTGGTGAGGGAGAGGGTGGACATGCGGCTTCCTGGGCTGGTGGAGGGTGGGGGTGGGAGGGATGGGACACAGTCTTTTGGTGGTGGGAATGGTGTTTATGTACACTCCTAGTAAAGTGTAGTCATATAAATCACTAGTTAATATTAGAGGGGGAAAATTAATTGTATGTCTCGAAGCTTTTAAAACACAGACTGTCTATATATTTTTAATATATTGGCTGTGTACTTGATATGCGGACTCTCTCCAAAGCCTAGACCAAGTAGATCAGAAGCAACCAATGTCACAGCTACATACAAGATACTGGGTACTATACAGCAAACCCTAACAAAAGGACTTTTCAAAGTTAACCCAGTTACCAATTAATGTGATGATAACATTAACTATCCATTGTCTTTTTGAACTCTAAGACAGCAGGAACCTCACATCTCCACTATAGAGACTATATTTCCCCCAGTCCTGGAACCTTAGGATAGGACCCACTTTCCCGCATGCCTCTCCCAATCCATATCAAATAATATTGCATCTGCCAATTGCAACCTAATCAATGCGACGATTGCCACCTCAACATGCTTCAGCTCAGACTGTGTCCAGAGACTTCAGGTGTGGAATGACAACCCTTCAGCTTCATTACTTGGGTGAGGCCTTTCCTTTCATAGTATTCTCTAATTCCATCCCAGGTGGATCACTTTCTAACAATGTCCCAAAACCTAGATATAGACCAGGTTCTGTGAGAGAGATCATATGTTCACATGTATCCATAAACTACTGCAAAATATATACCTGAAAGCAGAAGTGCACTAGAGTTTGCAGTGAGTACCCCCCAACACTTCCTCTCCACTATTCCAACCTTTGGGTCCATGATTGCTCAACAATTTGTTTGGCTTTGTTATGTTAACTCTCTTTTCAGCCACCAGGTTCCAGATGCCATCAGGATGCCGGCCAGGCTTCCCTGGACTGAAGACCCCACCAATGTGTCCTGGAGCTCCACTTCCCCAGAGACCCACCCTACTAGGGAAAGAGAGAGGCAGATTGGGAGTATGGATCGACCAGTCAATGTCCATGTTCAGCGGAGAAGCAATTACAGAAGCCAGACCTTCCACCTTCTGCAACCCACAATGACCCTGGGTCCATGCTCCCAGAGGGATACAGAATGGGAAAGCTATCAGGGGAGGGGATGGGATATGGAGATTGGGTGGTGGGAATTGTGTGGAGTTGTACCCCTCCTACCCTATGGTTTTGTTAATTTATCCTTTCTTAAATAAAAAATAAATTAAAAAGTCTATACGATGCCCAGAGAAGCATTTTTTAAAATTTATTTATTTATTCCCTTTTGTTGCCCTTATTGTTTTTTATTGTTGTAGTTATTATTATTGTCATTGTTGTTGGATAGGACAGAGAGAAATGGAGAGAGTAAGGGAAGACAGAGGGGGAGAGAAAGATAGACAACTGCAGACCTGCTTCACTGCCTGTGAAGCAACTCCCCTGCAGGTGGGGAGCCAGGGGGCTCGAACTGGTATCCTTATGCCGGCCCTTGCGCTTCGCGACACATGTGCTTAAGTTGCTGTGCTACCGCCCCACTCACCAGATAAGCATTTTTATCACTATATTTCTTTTATTTTTGCTATGACTGGGAACAAATTCCAACTAAAGTCTAAATTGTGTGGAGAAAAGTATTTTACAGTTGGCCTCTCCCTCCCTTCATGGATGGTGAGGAAACAACCTCAAGGAAAAGAAGCCTCTAAGAGTGTCTTTTCCTGTCAGAATAAGTTGGGTGCAGGGATGAGCACTCACCAGACTCTGCTCAATCAGCAGGCAGAAGAGGACAGCGTTGCCCACCTCCCGCAGGTTCTGGAAGCACACAGTCTTTAGCTCTGCATATTCTACGATGTCCTTCAGCTGGTGGTGGAAGAATTCCAGGATTCCTATGGGGTTAGAGTGATTGGCAGGGTTGGGGGACACTGACGGAGTCCAAGCCCAGCAGGGCACAGCCTGGGGTTGGCACATTCTCTGCTACTCCCACCATGTCCACTGTGGAGACAACCACTTATCTCCTGAGCCTAATATCTTCCCTAAAATGGTGGGTTAAATGCACATAGCGCCAAGCGCAAGGACTGGCTTAAGAATCCTGATTTGAGCCCCTGGCTCCCCACCTGCAGGGGGGGGTCACTTCACAAGCAGTGAAGCAGGTCTGCAGGTGTCTATCTTCCTCTCCTCCTCTATCTTCCTCTCTTCTCTCCATTTCTGTCATATCCAACAATGATATCAACAACAACAATAATAATAACCACAACAACAATAAAACGACATGGGCAACAAGCAGGAAAAAAATAGCCTCCAGGAGCAGTGGATTCATGGTGCAGGCACCGAGTCCCAGCAATAACCCTGGAGGCAAAAAAAAAAAAAAATAGAGGCAAAAAAGTATATTTGATAAAATTTAGACTCTTTAAAAAAAAATTTTAGCTTTTACTTACTCGTTGTGTTGCTAGTTACTAGATGTCTATTTATTTAGTACTGGATAGGGACAGAAATTGAGAGGAGCCGGGAGAAAAAGAGGGAGAGAGAGACATCTGCAGCCCTGCTTCACTATTTGTGAAGCTTTCCCCCTGCAGCTGGGGACCCAGGGCTTGAACCCAGGTCTCTGAGCACTGTAATGTGAGCACTTAACCAGGTGTGCCACCACCTGGCCCCCAGTTTCTTTCTAGACGTCTCGAAGGAACACATTTGATATGATGTAACGACATCTATAAAATTCTGCTAGCCAATGTCATCCTCAGTAATGGAGACTGCACGTTCAGACCAAAACTCCATGTCTTCAATGTCCTGGTGCATCTGGGAATTGTAATAAGGTAGAGAAAATAAGGCACACCTGGTTAAGCACACATTATAGTGTGTAAGAACCCAGGTTCAAGTCCCTGGTCCCTACCTGCAGGGGGAAAGTTTCATTAGTGGTGAAGCAGGGATGTTTAGGTATCTCTCTGCTTCTTTCCCTTTCTATTTCCCCTTCTCCCCTCACTTTCTGTCTCTATCCAATAATAATAACAATAAATTAATGTGTACAGCTGATGCTGACCCAGTTGAAGTTCAGTATGTTGACTCTAGAATGTATGTACTCAAAAAGAAAACTCAGAATAAGCCAGCACAGTTTGATAATAACGAAGCTGGAAATTTAACAGATTTGAACTCCTCCCTCAACAAGTCAGGCCATGAACACCCATTCTGAAAGGATGCTACTGTCCCTGTCCTATACCTGCCTTGTCCAAAGTCCCTCAGTATATCTATCACCTGCTGTCAACTCAGACCCTAGTGGGGGAAATATCTTCCATCACGTATGTCATCTCCAACCAGCACAGACAAAGAAAGGGGCCAATAGCAGTGAGGCCTTAGCCTGGACTGGCCTGACTGTCTTCAGGCTGTATATACAATAGCTCAGGGAGAAGAGTCATAAGCTTTAGACTGGCTCCAGATGCGGCCTAAAAGGTTTCAATATTTAATTCCTTTTATTTTTAATATAAAACATTTAATTTACTTATTTTTTTATTTATCTTTTTTTTTTTTTTTTGCCTCCAGGTTTATAGCTAGAGCTATGTGCCTGTACTGAGTTTACTGCTCTTGGTGGCAATTTTTTCCTTTTTTCTATTTTATTCGATAGGACAGAGAAAAATTGAGAACGGGGGGGCCTAACAGTAGAGCACCTAGGACCTGTGTAAGGACCTGGGTTTGGGACCCTGCTCCCCACCTGCAGTGGGGTCACTTCACAAATGATGAAGCAGGTCTGCAGATGACTACCTTTCTCTTTCCCTCTCTATTTCCCTATCTTCTCTCAATTTCTCTTTGTCCTATCAAATAAAATGAAAAAAAAAAAAAAAGGAAAAATGGCCACATGTAGCAGTTGAATCATAGTGCTGGCACCAAGCCTTAACTGGAAGCAAAATAAAAGAGAGAGAGAGTAGGGGGAGATAGATAGATAGATAAAAGAAAAAGACATTATGTGTCCCTGCTGCAGAAGGGGAGTTGAGGCTTGAACCTGGGTCCTTACTCTTTACCTGGGTCCTTATATGGGTTTAACCAGGTGCACCACTCCCCACCACTCCCTCTACCCCCATTTAATTTCCACCTCCAGTCTGAACTAGCACTGGCTTTTTCCCACATGATCCACTGACTTTCTAATAATGAGCTAGTTAGCTTACTCCTAAGCTCCTATGCCAGGCTACACATGGTTATTTCCCCCTGACAATGGCCAAAGTGACACCTCTCCATCTCCTCAAACCAATATTAAGAGTCCTGGGCAGGTGCTGGGAGTTCAGGCATAGGGGTCATCAATCACCAATGATCTTCAGCTTCTGAAGAGTGGTCAATGGTGACCTACATGTCAGTCCAACTTGCCACCACAGGCTATATATAGTTCAACAGCTCAGTTACCAAGAAAACATTACCAGATAAAGACAAGGCAGTTTTCAATAACCAAAGCATCCTGCCCATTCCCATAGCCTCATCGCCTTGTCACAGCGACTCCCCCTTTCACATTTCCTGGCATATCTGACCCCAGCAGTAAGGCTGTTGGGCTGGTACCACAAAAGCTCTTGCTGGGACTCCCTACTTCTTCTTGCCCCCAGAACAGCAGACATGACCCTTATCAGTAATCACAGAACCAGCTTCCTTTCCTGTGGTCTGTGGCCCTGCACTCACCAGGAGAGCCGTACTCATGCCGGGGAAGCCGGCAGATCTTGGGCATCACCTCCATCAGCGTCTTCACATACTGCAGGATGGTGCCTTGCAGCTGCAGGAGACACAGATCGTCAACACCAGCCACTGCTCCCAGAACCAAGCGGAGACAGGTAATCCCACCCATGGAAAGAAAGCAATCTATAGAGACTGGTTGAATAGACTCCCTTTTAATGGTAGGTGTCTAAAGTTTTTTCCAAGTTTTTAGCAATTATGGCCATAAACTGAGCTTCAAGCTTTCTCTTGGCTACTGTGTGAATCACTGGGAGAATAGGAAAGACATATATTTGTCAACAAAGAATCTTAAAGAGGGGGCTGGCTGCGAGTGCATCTGGTTGAATGTACGTTACAGTGTGCAAAGACCCAGGTTCAAGCCCCCAGTCCCCACCTTCAGGGGGGAAGCTTCATAAGTGGCGAAGCAGGGCTACAGGTGTCTATCTCTCCCTGTCTCCCCCGTCTCTCTCGATTTTTGACTATCTCTAGCCAACAGATTAGATTTTGGTGTATTGCACCAAAGTAATGGACTAGAGGAGGGGGTGTTCAGGTCCTGGAACTTGATGGCAGAGGAGGACTTAGGTAGTGGGTTAGTGTTATGTGGAAGAACTCTGATGTTGGGAACTGTGTGAAATTGTACCCCTGTGATCTTATAGTCTTATTAATCATTATTAAATCACTAATAAAAAATTAGATTTTATAATTTCCTCCTTACATTAACAGAAATAAAGTATGCATATGGGACTAAGTCCACAATAGTTAACAGATCTCTTTCCCGCAAAGAAAAAAAAGGAGAAAAAAAACTCAAATTAGGGCATAAGGTGGTGCACTAGGTTAGGCACACACAGTACAAAGTGCAAAGACCCCAGTTCGAGCCCCCCGCTCTCCACCTATAGAAAACATTCCTATGTGTGACTTTTCACCTTATCTTGAAGTTACAGTGAAGTGTCTGAATCCTTCACTAAGGACATAGCCTCTGGCACTTGGAGTCCCCAGAATCCAAGGCCACACGGGGCATGGGACGATGTGACACATACCAGGCTCTTGACGACCTTCAGTAGCTCCTCCATGACCACAGCGATGCCCTGGTAGCCCAGCAGCCTGCAGATGACCTGGAAATGCGGAGGCCCCACAAAGTTCCGGTAGCTGCCATAAATGCTGGAGTAGGCCAGGTTCAGAGCCTGTGGAAGAGAGAATGAAAGTGAATGCTTAACTCTCAAGTTTCAACATGGTTACTCAAGGTGTGGGGCCAGGGAAAAATAGCATAGCTGTTTATACAAAAGACTCTCAAGCTGAGGTACCAGAGGTTCAACCTCTAGTACCACTACAACCCCGAGTTGAGCTCTACTCTGGGTTTTTTTTGTTAGTTTGTGTTTCTTTTGCCAGAGCACTACTCAGCTCTGGCATATGGTGGTGTGGGGGATTGGACCTGGGATGTTGGAGCCTCAGGCATGACAGTCTGTTTGCATTATGTGACTATTATGCTGTCTCCACCATCCTATACTCTAGGGTTTTGTTTTTATTATTTTATTATTTTATATGTGCTAAGTTCTACCTCTATGGAGATTTTCCCATCATTATTTTGTGATTTTTTTTTTTTTAAAGATTTTATTTATTTATTAATGAGAAAGACAAGAGGAGAGAGAGAAAGAACCAGACATCACTCTGGTACATGTGCTGCCAGGGATGGAACTCAGGACCTCATACTTGAGAATCCAATGCTTTATCCACTGCGCCACCTCCCGGACCACTGTAAGTGATTTCTATTGAGTTCTCAGTGATCAGAGAACATGCCCTGTATGATCTCAATTTTGTTAAGTTTCTTTTTTTTTGTTTCTTTTGTTTTTGTTTTATGTCATTGCCAGGGCTTCTGGTCAAAATGGTGGTCTTTTGCTCTTGTTGCTATCAACACAACAATAACAAAACAACATTTAAAGGGAGACCCCAAATCCCATTTGCTTTATTCTTACCTTTAGGTTCCTGATTAACAATTTGCCCTGCTTTATGTCTTAATGCTTTTCAGCTACAACGCTGCAGATACTACAATGACGCCAACCTGACCTCCCTGGGCAGAAGACCTCACCAATGTGTCATGGAACCTTGCCTCTCCAGAGTTCTACCCCACTAGAGAAAGACAGAAACAGGCTGGGGATGTGGATCAACTTGCCAACGCCCATGTCTAGCAGAGAAGCAATTACAGAAGCCAGACCCTCTACCTTCTGCACCCCATAATGATCCTGGGTCCATACTCCCAGACAGATAAAAGACAGGAAAGTTTCCAATAGAGGGAATGGGATCCAGGACTCTGGTGGTGGGAATTGTATCCCTCTTATCCCATGGTCTTGTTGATCATTTTATTGATCAATCAATAAAACAAATGAACAAATAATAAAAAAACACCATGCAAAGACAAACATAGAAATGAGTTTGAACTGCTGAAGAACTAACAACAAAAAGAAGACTCAGAATTCAGGTGGCACAATTTCAGTAAAATTTTTCTCCCTGTTCTCTTCCACACCACTGAGTGAGGACTTCACTGCTGCAGCCATCTGCCCTACTGGGCTCCTAACACTGCCAGCTCTAGCTGCTGCTTCTGCTGCAGCCAGCACCAACATCACCTCTGCCATGGCTTCTGCTGTGGGGTGGTTACATTTGTGGGGACTGCCAGCTTCAGTCCACCCAGCTCCCGTGTGCCTGGTTTTGTCTATGCCTACTGCTTCATGGTCATCATTTAGTTCCAGTTAGGCTCCTGCCACCCACTGCCAACCATAATGAGAAGATACTGTAATTTGCCTATAACATCGGACCAATACAGCAGTTTAAAGAAAACTCTAGGGCGGTGGTAGATAGCATAGTGGTTATGCAAACAGACCCTCATGCCTGAGGCTCCGTCAAGTCCCAGGTTCAATCCCTCATACCATCATAAGCCAGAGCTGAACAGTGAGTGCCCTGTTAATAAACAAAAATAACATAAAATAAAATAAAAATGAAAAAATAAATTATTCATTTATTTAAAAAAAACAAACTCCAATTTCAATATACCTACATAAAACTCCTGAAGACCTTGAAAATACGCTCCTAAAGATGTTCACTGAATTTAGAATTATGGAAATAATTATCAGAGAAATATGAATTCCTAATGGGGAAGGTTAGATGGTGGCACACCTGGTTAAGCGCATACTACAGTGCACAAGGACTCGGGTTCAAGCCCCTGGTTCCCACTTATAGAGGAAAAGCTTCATCAGTGGTGAAGTAGGGCTTCAGGCATCTCTCTGTCTTTCTCCCTATCATCCCCTCTGCTATCAGTTTCTCTCTTTATCCAATAATAAATAAAAGATTTAATTCAGAATAGCAATTAGAGAAATAATAAGTCAAAACCACAGCAGAGTACATCTGCAAGAAAACAGACACCAAAGTGGAAAACAATTTTTTTTCTTGTTATTATCTTTATTTATTTATTGGCTAGATAGACATAAGTTGAGAGGGAAGGAGGTGGTAGAGAGAGAGAGAGAGACCTGCAGCCCTGCTTCACCACCTGCATAGCTTTCCCCCTGCAGATGGGGACCGGGGGCTTGAACCTGGGTCTTTGAGCATTGTAACATGTGCACTCAACCAGGTGTGCCATCACCCAGACCCCATTTTTTTTTTTAACCAGAGCCCTGCTCATCTCTGGCTTATGGTGGTGTGGGGGACAGAACCTGGGACTATGGAGCTTCAGGCAAAAATTTCTGTTTGCATAAGCATTATGCTATCAGCCTCCCCCCCCTTGGAAAATAGCAATTTAATGTAGAAGTCAACAAAAAAAAAGGCAGTGAAAATAAAAGCCATTAAAACAAATGAAAGAGATTAAGAGACACTATCAAGAAATAGGATTACAAGAGAAGAGAGACAGTTTAACAGAATGGGAGGTAAGGTTTGCAGGTGTCTATCTTATTTATTTATTTTCCCTTTTGTTGCCCTTTATTGTTGTTGTAGTTATATTGATGTCATTGTTGGGCAGGACAGAGAGAAATAGAGAGAGGAGGGGAAGACAGAGATGGGGAGAGAAAGATAGACACCTGCAGACTCACTTCACCACTTGTGAAGCGACGCCCCTACAGGTGGAGAGCCAGGGGCTTGAACCAGGATCCTTACACTGGTCCCTGCGCTTTGCGCCATGTGTGTTCAACCTGCTGCACTGCCACCTGATTCCCCTCAGGTGTCTTTCTCTCCCCCCTGTCTTCCCCTCCTCTCTACATTTCTCTCTGTCCTATCCAACAATGACGACAACAATAAAAAACAACAAGGACAACAAAAGGGAATACATAAATAATAATAAAAAAGAAGTTAACAGAATATATGAAGAAATCTTTGTTGAGAATGTCCTCAAATTAAATAAGGGGATAGATACTCATATCTAGGATGCTTGAAGGATTCTAAGAAAAATGAGGATCCCGGTATACAATTTGCATCCTTGAGGTCTTGTCACCAAAAATAAATACACAGAAACAAAAAGAGCAAATTCAATCCATCTAATATTTCTTTCCCTGCAGATGGACACCTGCCTTGCAGATACCCAAAGTGATTATGGCTGACAAGACCCTATGGAACTGTGGATTCAGAGCTGACCAGAAACAGAAATATGTTGCCTACAGAACAGAAAACACATGCCCTGTGGCCCAGGAGGTGACGCAGTGGATAAAGCATTGGATTCTCAAGTATGTGGTCCTGAGTTTAATCCCTAGCAGCACCAGAGTGATAGCTGGTTGATGCTGGTGACTTTTCCAGACCTGCACAGCATCTGGCCAAAGTCAGCTGTCCTTCCCTACTCTGGAAGGGTAGAATTCTGGGTTGTGGACTTGTGGGCTATGTTCTGGTGCAGGTTCCCACTAGCATTGCCATCAAATGCTCAACCTTCCTCTTTGTCATTCCTTATGAATTCTGGGGAGGAAGTGGGGGACCAGTGGCAGTCACCTCATTTCTCAGTTCCACCTTCCCACAGACTCAACTTTATCAGGAAGTAATACAAACTTATTTTGTGGTCATGCCTGAGAAGGGGTTATACATTTCAGAGTATAGTTCAAATCTCTTAGTTAAAAGATACAAGAAATGATCACTACTTGCAAAATCTTCTAGACCTAGCTTCTCAAACTGTAAATTACAAAGGTATAAAACACAACAATTTAATTTTAGAAAGGAAGTAATGACTGCACTTATAATCTTTTCCAAAAACATCCACCAAAATATCTTTGGAGGGACCAAAGAGGGGTGGGAGCAGTAGACAAAAATATGCCATCTTGAACTGTAGCGTTTGCCCATTTCTCAGGCACAAACACTCTCAGGATGGCTAAGTTCAAAAACTTCCTATAAGGAAAAAGTTAGTCAATTAGCTGAATGAGAAAGTTTACCTCTCCATGGAAGATTAGAATTTGAAAAGAATAATTCAGAAACGCCTTTTCTACATCTCAGATCCAGCTAGTGCTGAGAAAGTGTGTCAGTATGGTCATGTCCCCATCTCCAACGGCCTGCATCTCTCCACCTCCCACTCCTCTTCTCTTCCCCCCTATAGCTGCGCCTTCCCCACTCTCTAGTCTGGCTATTCTGGCTCCGAGGTGCCCATTTATATCTCGCATACATTTTTTTTATTGCCACCAGGGCTACTACTGGGGCTCAGTGCCTGCACAAAGAATCCACTGCATCTGATGGACATTTTATCTTGTATCTTTTTTCTTTTCTTTTTCTATTTTATTGGATAGAACAGAGAGAAATAAGAGAGAAAGGGAAGCAGATATGGAGAGAGAAAGACACCTGCAGACCTGCTTCACCCCTCGTGAAGTGTCGCCCCTGCAGGTGAGGAACAGGGGCTCAAACCTTGAGCTTTGTAACATGTACCTGATGTGTTACTGCCCAGCCTGGCCCCCTACAGCACATATCTTATCTGCAGCAAGGGTGCACTCCAATTCTTCTCTCCAGGTTGAGGTTGAGCACAGACAAGCACCAGCGTGTACCCCTATAAGCTAAGAGAAGCCTTGGGACTGTGATGATAGCTAGACCATCACAGCAGAAACACATCACTCAATAGTAGAAACTGACAGCCATTCTGAGCACCCAGAATTCTGCAGGTGCACAAGATTCCAGGCCTTCTTTACTAAACAGCTGGCCAACTTTAACAGCAGAAGCACTTCCATTCTCCAAGCTGCTTTCCCAAAACTCTCCCAGGTGCTTACCATCTCAGCCCATGAGAACATCAACAATGGTTCCCATACTTTAATTTTTTCTATTTATTCATTTTCAGAAAGTACATTTTACTTTTTAATGAGGGTGGGGGAAGATGCAGAGAGAAAGATACACAGAGAGGGGGCCAGGCCACACACCTGGTTAAGCACACATACCAAGTAACCCTGGTTTGAGCCCCTGCTCCCCACCTGCAGGGGGCTGCTTCATGAGTGGTGAGGTGAGGCAGGTCTGCAGGTGTCTAGCTCTCTATCTCTCTATCTCCCCCTCCCTTCTCAATTTCTCTGTCAACAAAACAAAACAGAACAAAACATGGCCACCAAGAACAGCTGGTTTGGAGCTCCAGCAATAACTCTGGAGGCAATAATAAACAAGGAAGGAAGGAAAGGAGGGAGGAAGGAAGGAAGGAAGGAAGGAAAGAAAAGAAAAGGAAGGAAGGAAGGAAAGTAGGTAGGAAGGGAGGGAGGGAAGGAGGGAAGGAAATAACAGCACTGCTCAGCTCTGGTTTATGGTGGGTGGTACTGGACATTGAATGTGGGACTCTGGAGCTGCAGGCATGAATGTTATTTTACGTAAGGACCCTACATTTTTAAAAGAAAGAACATAAAACACAAATTAAAGGGGGTAAGGCAATAATAGCACACTTTTCTAGCTGGATAGCCCACCATGCCCTCTCTGTCAGAGATATGACCCCAACACTCTACATTTTCTCACCTTGATGTTTTAAGACTTTTTTTTTTTTTGCCTCCAGGGTTATTGCTGGGGCTTGGTGCCTGCACTACGAACCCAATGCTTCTGGAGGCCATTTTTTTTCCATTTTTGTTGTTCTTGTTGGATAAGAGACAAAAATTGAAAGAGGGGAAGACAGAGGGGAGAGAAAGACACCTGCAGACCTACTTGTTAAGTGACCCCCCTGCAGGTGGGGAGCCGGGGGCTCAAACAGGAATCCTTACTTCAGTCCCTGCCCTCCAGGCCATGTGCACTTAACCCAGTTCACTACCACCTGGCCCCCTAAGATAGCGTGATGTTTATGTAAAGAGACTCATGCCTGAAGCTCCAAAGTCCCAGGTTCAATCCTTTGCACTACCATAAAACAAAGCTGAGCAGTGCACATGTAAGAAAAGGAAAGAAAAGATTTATTTATTTATATATATATATATATATATATATATATTTTATTTATTAGAAAGACAGGAGGAGAGAGAGAAAGAACCAGACATCACTCTGGTACATGTGCTACCGGGGATTGAACTCAGGACTTATGCTTGAGAGTCCAACGCCCTATCCACTGTGCCACCTCCCGGACCACTTACTTTTGTATTTATTACATACGAAACAGATATATCCACATTAGGAAGGAAAAAGTAGCCAAGCCAAACGACCTTGATATCTCTGGAGCCAGGGACTAAACTGGCTCAGACATGTAAAGCTGATTGGCAATTCGGCTTGATGATTTTAAACCTTGAATTCTCCCAACAATCTCACTTATTTTAGTGTCAAGAGTGAGGAGGGCCCAATGTATCACTAATAAAGGGGCTAATGGAATGCAAGAAAAAATATCTATTTTGTACCTGGCACGATATACTTTAGTCACTGCAGCTAAACTGACTTAAATTACACTTCAGTATTTGCTTCATTCCGAACTTAAAACATAACAGACATTAAAGAAGGAGAAAAAAACCTACCTTTGATCCATGCAAATACTGAGGTTGTGCATTAGGTTGTTTATCTCTTTGAAACTCTTGAGAAAATGGTAATACTGTTCGAACAAATCTAAATGAGAAAATACAGAAAATAAAAAAATTAAATGGCTGTTGTCTAAAATCCAAAACTTTCCCTAATTGATATGATCATTGGAATTAACTAATATGAACTAGGTACAGCATTCTGGAATAGAATTAATACACTAAAAGTTCAGAAAACAGAGAGAAAACACCAGGGTACTCCCATCACATAAACATACTTCTTAAACCCAGGAATGGAGTCCAGTCAATTTGCATCAGGATATTTTCAAGTGAAATTTAGTCCTTTGATAAGTTTTAAGGACCAAACATCCATACTGTGGGGTCAGATATGACCATAACATTGGGGCAGGAGCAAGTGAGCTGACTCGGGCACCAATGTCCAGTATGGATGACTAGTTACATGTAAGTTCAAAGGAAGGAGGGAGTCGGGCGGTAGCGTAGCGGGTTAAGCACACGTAGCACAAAGCGCAAGGACCAGTGTAAGGATCCTGGTTCGAGCCCCCAGCTCCCTATCTGCAGGGGAGTCGTTTCACAGGTGGTGAAGCAGGTCTGCAGGTGTCTGTCTGTCTTTCTCCCCCCGCCCCCCGTCTTCTCCTCCTCTCTCCATTTCTCTCTGTCCTATCCAATAATGACGATAACAATAAAAAAAAAAAAGAGGCTTAAAAAAAAAAAGGAGAAGGAATAACAAACATCTCCTATTATCCAAGAGACCATGGCATGCTCATGGATTAGGAATCACTGAAAATCAAATGCTCAGGTTTTAAAACAGAAATGCCGAATTTGGCTGATGTCTTAAATCAAAAATGTTTATTTCTTTTTTTATTCCCTTTTGTTGTCCTTGTTGTTTTATTATTGTAGTTATTATTGTTGTCATTGTTTTTGGATAGGACAGAGAGAAATGGACAGAGGAGGGGAAGACAAAGGGGGAGAGAAAGACACCTGCAGACCTGCTTCACCACCTGTGAAGCGACTCTCCTGCAGGCGGGGAGCTGGGGGCTCGAACTGGGATCCTTACACCGGTCCTTGTGCTTTGAGCCTCTTGTGCTTAACCCGCTGCACTACCACCCAAATCCCAGAAATGTTTATTTTAAACATTAAAAAAAAACTATAAACATACCTTTTGTGTTTAAAAGGAAAAACAAGGTGGCACAGGCGCCACCATGTGAGCTGCTTGACACAGTACCAGCTTCGCAGGAAGTTCAGCTGGACTCTCCAGGCCAAACTGAAACCATCTTACCTTCTGCCATGTATAGGGCTTGAGATTAAGCTCTTTGTGGTTTTAACAATCCTTACCTATGGCCAGGCTTAGAGCCTGACCAATGACAAAAGTAATTACAAAACCTACACCACACTCTATAGGATTGATCATAATGGAACAAGCAATATCAGTAATGCAGAATTTTTCAGAAGACTCCAAGAGGAAGAAATGTTTCCCCCTTTATCTACAACATTTACTTTAGTATTCCCACTAAAATATAGGGAAAGATTGTTAATTCCCAAAGTGGAGGGGCCATCTTACATTGTTGGTATGCTTCTAGTTCTGCTTCTGGGATCCCTTCTGTTACACTGCTTGACGTTGTGGTCTATTTACATGGTCATTCTGTTACATTGGTTTGGTCTCACTCCCCCTGCCTCCGGGAGATTTTGGTTTAGTCCCTGCTAGTTTTGCACTTCTTGCTTCTCCCCGCCCTCTATCCGATATACTTCCTTGGTTCCGGACGCTGCAGCCGGAGGAGAGAGATGGAGGAGCCCACTGTGTTGTGATTAGGTTGTTGGACTGCTTGCCCGCTCGTGAATAAAGATTAAATTGCGTTCTCAGCTCAGCCACGAGTTTCTGGTCGTCTATGTCTCCTGCCCGTGAAACCAGCCCGGCAAAAACAACATTACATAGCATAATTAATAAATAGAAAGTTATGGTATCCGCCAAGATACAATGGGCCTTTTAGTCTACCACCCACCACTATGCTTCCACTTCCTTATACAGGAATAGTACATGAGAACCTAGGTCACATAGTGAGCATACGAGAAAGATGGATTCCAGCTAGAGAGCTTAATTTTATGGAAAGGCTGGCCAGGTCAGCACCACCTTGGTGCCTTATCAGTAAGGAACAAAACAAAACTCCTTGATCAAACAATGAAACACATTTTATGAAAAATGGGGCTGTCCAATTTGTTTAAGTCCCCTAGAAACATAACATGAATGAATCATGGCTTCTGATGCACAGGGATAGGAGGGTGGCATAAACATACATAATAGATAGAATATTAATCTTAATCAATAGGACATCTGCCTAGCACATAGGTACAGGAATAACAAAAGTCATAGAAACTGTGATGTAATCTCTATGGAGAAAGATACCCTCAGAATGTAAATGTTCTACGAAGCAGGAAATATTCCCTACCTGCACTTTTCTTATTTGGTGATTTTTTTAAAGTTTTTAAAAAATATTTATTTATTCCTTTTTGTTGCCCTTGTTGCTTTATTGTTGTAGTTATTATTGATGTTGCTGGATAGGACAGAGAGAAATGGAGAGAAGAGGGGAAGACAGAGGGGGAGAGAAAGTTAGACACCTACAGACCTGCTTCACTGTTTGTGAACTGACTCCCCTGCAGGTGGGGAGCCAGGATCCTTACAGGGGTCCTTGCGCTTTTGAGCCACATGCGCTTAACCTGCTGCGCTACCGCCCAACTCCTGGTGATTTCTGTTTCAGTAATTTAAAGCCTTGGTGATTTTTGTATTAGTGATCAAAGCCTTGGTAATTTTTATATTAGTGACCAAAGCCGTGGTGATTTTTGTTTTGATAATCTATACCTTGGTGATTTTTGTATTAATGATCTAAGCCTTATGAGACTATAAAAATAAAGTTCTGCTTGAGCATGACAGAGACGTCTGCTTGAGCTTGATTCAGCATCAACACACTCGTCTCTCATTCTTCATTCTTTGCTGACGCTCCTCCTCCTTCAGCATACCCTAATAACCTGGCGAGGCTGGCCCCCAGCAACAAGGGATATCTAACTATTAAAATCTGAGGACTTGAATACATTGTACATTAATACATGAAATAACGGTGGAAAATGATGTATCAGTGGTGAGGGATAAAGAAAGCATTGGACTTGAAAAAGCCCAAGGTTCAACCCCTCGCATCAAATATGCCACAGCAATGTTCAGGGTTCTTCCTCCTTTCCCATTCTGTCATGTTAATCAATATATATATATATATATATATATATTAACCAGAGCACTGCTCAGCCCAAGCTTATAGGAGTGCAAAAGACTGAATCTTGGATTTTGGAGCCTCAGGCCTGAGAGTCTCTTTGTATAACCATTATGCTATCTAACCCCCACACCCATAATAAATAAATCTTTATTTAGAAAATGGTATATGTTGCATAAGTATCCCGGTCCAGGCCCCTGGCTCCCCACCTGCAGGGGAGTCGCTTCACAGGTGGTGAGGCAGCTCTGCAGGTATCTTATCTTTCTCTCCCCCCTCTCCATTTCTCTCTGTCCTATCCAACAATAACAATGACAACAATAACAACTACACAACTGCAACAACAGGGGCAACAAAAATGGGAAAAATGGCTTCCAGGAGCAGTGGATTCGTAGTGCAGGCACTGATAACCCTGGAGGCAAAAAAAGGTATATGGGGAGCCAGATGGTGGTGCACCTGGTTAAGCGCTCATATTACACTGCTCAAAGACCCAGGTTTGAATCCCCAGTCCCCATCTGCAGGGGGAAAGTTTCATGAGTGGTGAAGCATGACTATAGGTGTCCCTCTGTCTCTCTCCCCCTACTTTCTCAATTTCTGGCTATCTCTATCCAATAAATAAAGATAATACAATTTAAAAAAAAGAAGAAGAAGAAAAAAGAAAAATGGTATATGGGAACCAGGAGGTGGTGCACAGGACTCAGCACACAGGTTACCAGGCCCAAGGACCCAGGTTCAAGTCCCCATTCCCCACCAGCAGATGGGAACCTTCATGAGCCATGAAGCAGGGCTATAGGTGTCCTTCCTCTCCCTGTTTTGTAACCTGTGTTTAACCATTATGATCCACCAACTATCCCTGCTGTCTCTATCTCTCATTCCCACCACAATTTCTCCCTGTCCTATCTAGTAAAAAGAAGTGGTGGATTCTTTGTGCAGGTACCAAATCCCAGTGATAACCCGGATGGCAAATATATATGGTATCTTGTTGGAGCACCTGATTATAATGCCTGTTTTTTTCTCAGCTAGACTGTTTTTCTTAATTACTAACAGCTATGTATTACACAGGACATGCCAGAAATTCTTTGCCTTCTCTGCAGCCTCCAGGGGTGTTTTGGCCATATCAGGGTAAACACAGATAGTGGTCAACAGGCCTTCAAACTGACATGAAGCCAGTCTTACCTGTTATTCCTTAATTATGCCTACATCCTTGGGGTAGGATCAGGATTTGCAGAGTAAATAGAATCTGTTGTATTCACTAGGACTGGAGATAACAACTTGAATCATGGTTTTAAGATACTTGCATAACCTATAAGATACTTGACATTGCTATACAGACATACACAGGCACACACACAGGAGACATTTTTCACCTGAACCTGATGTGCCTGCATGGAAGACACTTGATAAAACCTTTTTTCTCTCACTACTAATAGTGTGATGAAGTTTTTTCTTTTTTCTCAACCCTGAGTCATGAACAAAACTCTGCAAGCACACAGCTTGATAGTATGTGGAACGATTGTGCATATCTGAGGGGAAGCCAGAAAGTCAAGTATCACGGTGCTGATGGTCTGGATTCTGTTCACATCCTTTAATGAGTGTTCAGTTATGTGTGTTTTAAAGGGGGTCAGGGTGCAAGCTGTTAAAGTACCTGGAAAATCAGCCAGGCCCTTTCTTTTTTTTTTTTTTGCCTCTAGGGTTATTACTGGGGATCGGTGCCTGCACTTCTGAACCCACTGCTCCTTGAGGCCACCTTTTTCCCATTGTTATTGCTGTTGTTATTGTTGGATAGGACAGAGAGAAATTGAGAGAGGAGAAGACAGAGAGGGCAAGAGAAAGATAAGACACCTGCAGACCTGCTTCACCACTTGTGAAGCAACCCCTCCCCCTGCAGGTGGGGAGCTGCGGTACCTCCTGGTTCACTACTGTGTGTGGGGGGGTCCTCTCGCTCTTTCTCTTCCTCCCTCCTTTCCAATTTCTTTATACCGGAAAAAGTTGACCCAGAGCAGTGAAGCCCCAGTGATGATGATAGATAGACAGACACACAGATACACAGACAGACATGCAGGCAAGAAGTAAAAAAACAGACCCTATAGGGGCAGCCAGGATTGCTGGCTTTTGCCTTAGGGCCCAGCCTACTTACTGTTGCTTCTCACTGAAATAAACTTGCTCTGCACTTACTCTTCTATAGTGGCTTGTAATTCTGCTCTCCCACATTGGGAGAAAACCCCCCCCCCCCCCCCCCGCCCAAGGTATGTGTTCTCTCTCTCTCTCTCTCTCTCCATTTCTCAGAAGCCAAGCCAACACAAATAATAGTTTAACAACATAACCATAGCAAATGCTAACAGATCCTATGTTGGTCTGTGGAGCTGTATGCTTGTGCAGTCCTCTGCACTCCCACACTTTAAACATGGAAGCTCTCACTACCTCACTTAATGAATGCCTTTTTGGTCACTGTAGGCCACCCCATCACCTAAAGTCCTAGTTAGGGAATCCTTAGATTCCTCCCATAGATAATAAGTGCCCAGACCCCTAATAAATCCCTCCCTCCACCATCACTGGTCACTTCCATCAGGAACGTCATTATAATCCCTCCTGTGGGCTTCTTCAGAACCTTATCCTCACTACGAACTACCAATGGTAGGAAGTGCCCCACTCTCCAAAGGGAGGCTGGGTCATCCTACTCTGCAATTTGAGGAAGACTGATTCTGAAGTGAGTACAGCCTAGAATGTTCCCAGCTGGAAACTAATTCTAGAGGTTTGTGTTTTGGGGCCACCCAGTCGCACACACATTACCATGTGCACAGAACCAGGTGTGAGTACCCGCTCTGCACATGCAGTTGGGGAAGCTTCACAAGTGGTGAAGCAGACGTCTCTTTCTCCCTCTCTATCTCCCCATCTCTTCTTAACTTCTCTCTGTCCTAGCAAGTATAATAGGAAAAAAAGGGGGGGGGACAGCCCCCAGGAGCACTGGATTCCTAGTGCCAGCACCGAGCGTCAGTGGCAATCAAAAAAGAAAAAGTTTGTGTTTCATAGTGGTCATGATGAGTAATTCTGAAACTATTTTCTGCATTTTCGACTGCTGAGCAAGTGAATATATACAAATAATGAAACAGTCCCAAATGTTGAAGGAAGTTACAAATATGTAAAGTGAGAAGACTGTGGTTCTGAACCGGAATTAAAGACATCAGAATGAACTCATGGCTTTAATATATAGTTGTAGGGAAGGAGAGAGTGAGTGGGAGGGAGGGACGATTGCTAAAAATGGTACTAGAAGCTAGACTCAGGGAACAGTTAAATTTGCAAAGATCAGAGAACCACACCCTTCACTGACCCAATGTGGTTCCTACTAGCCTTGCCCCTTCAAAATAATGAGAATGGTTAAGATCTATTGGGAACTTTATTTTGGAAGAAAATTCATTGAAGGTCCACTGTGATCCGGGAAGCAGGAAGGCCAGATGGTTCCAGGAATCCCAATTAACCTTGCCGCTGATCCAAGAGAGAAAGGAGGCTGAATTAAGCATAGTACCTATCTCCACTCCATTTTAGTGACAAGTGAGTATTTTCCAGGGCTGAAGAAACATCAAAATGATCAAACAAAAGACTTTTGTGCCTGAAGCTCTGATGTCCAGGTTCAATCCCCAACATCACCATAAGTCTTCTGGTCTACACAGGTTACTGGGTTACAGTACAAAGCAGAATCACCACCACATTCCTGTTTTTTTTTTAAATATATATATTTATTTATTTTCCCTTTTGTTGCCCTTGTTGTTTTTCATTGTTGTAGTTACTGATGTCATTGTTGTTGGATGGGACAGAGAGAAATGGACAGAGGAGGGGAAGACAGAGAGGGGGAGAGAAAGACAGACACCAGCAGACCTGCTTCACTGCCTGTGAAGCGACTCCCCTGCAGGTGGGGAGCCGGGGCCTCAAACTGGGATCCTTATACCAGTCCTTGTACTTTGTGCCTCGTGCGCTTAACCCGTTGCGCTACCACCTGACTCCCTCACCACCACATTCCTATGTGGGGCTGCCTTGAACCCATGGAGCTAAAGCAGACGCAGGAGCCTTAGCCCCTAGTACACTAGGTTCTGTCCTGTGCAACACAGATGTAATCTTTTCTTAATTATCTTTATTTTATTTATTGAATAGAGACAGCCAAAGATCAAGAGGAAATGGGGTGACAGCGAAGCAGAGAAAGAGAGACACCTACAACACTACTTCACCACTTGTAAAGCATTTCTCCTACAGGTGGGGACTGGGGGCTTGAACCCAAGGCCTTGCACATTGTAACATGTGCACTAAACCAGGTGTGCCACCACCCAGTCCCTCTTTTTTTTTTTAAATATTAATTACAGAAGCCAGACCTTCCACCTTCTGTACCACATAATGACCCTGGGTCCATCCTCCCAGAAGGTTAAAGAATAGGACAGTTATCGGGGGTGGGATATGGAGTTCTGGTGGTGGGAACTGTGTGCAGTTGTACCCCTCTTACCATATGGTCTTGTCAGTGTTTCCATTTTTTAAAAAAAATATTTATTTATTCCCTTTTGTTGCTCTTGTTGTTTTATTGCCGTAGTTATTATTGATGTCGTCATTGTTGGATAGGACAGAGAGAAATAGAGAGTGTTGGGAAGACAGAGAGGGGGAGAGAAAGACAGACACCTGCAGACCTGCTTTTACCACTTGTGAAGCAACTCCTCTGCAGGTGGGGATTTCTATTCTTTTTTTTTTTTTTTTGCCTCCAAGGTTATTGCTGGGGCCCGGTGCCTGCTCCTGGGGGCTATCCCCCCCTTTTGTTGCCCTTGTTTATCGTTGTTCTGGTTATTATTATTGTTGTTATTGATGTCACTGTTGTTGGATAGGACAGAAAGAAATTGAGAGAGGAGGGGGAGACAGACAGGGGAAGAGAAAGACAGACACCTGCAGACCTGCTTCAATGCTTATGAAGCGACACCCCCCTGCAGTGGGGAGCCGGGGGCTTGAACCAGGATCCTTATGCTGATCCTTATGATTCCCACCATGTGCACTTAACCTGCTGCACCACTGCCTGACTCCCCCTTGTGTTTCCATCTTATTGTTGTAGTTATTATTGCTGTTATTAATGTAGTCATTGTTAGATAAGACAGAGAGAAACGGAGAGAGGAGGGGAAGACAGAGGGGGAGAGAAAGATAGACACCTGCAGACCTGCTTGACCGCCTGTGAAGCGACTCCCCTGCAGGTGGGGAGCCAGAGGCTCAACGGGGACCCTTATGCTGGTCCTTGTGCTTTGCACCATGTGCGCTTAGCCCGTTGCGCTACTGACCAACTCCGTAGTGTTTCCATCTTATAAATAAAATTTTTTATCATTAGAGTCAGAGAGAAATTGACAGGGGAAGGGGAGATAGGAAGGGAGAGACAGAGATACTTGCAGCCCTGCTTCACCACTGGTGAAGCTTTCCCCCTGCAGGTGGGGGCCAGGGGCTTGAACCTGCGTCCTTGAACACTATAAAGTGTGTGCTTAACCAGGTGTGCCACCACCTGGCCCCAGATGTAATCTTGATTTCCCTACTCCATATGCCACACACAAAGCCATGACCACACATCCCAGCTGCAGCTCAGAGTTGTACTTGTAAACTGAGGAGGTGCTGGGCAGGAGAGCTGAGGATCCTGAATGTGAGACAGGGTTGGAGGGTGCAAAACCTGGACTGCACTTGGTCATTTGTGGCAGGGGCACTGGAACCTCAAGCAGGCAGCATACTCACTCACCGGTTGGTAGATCCATTATAGCAGTAGTTAGGAAGGAAGTCATAGTTGAGCTCCCAGAAGACATGGAGGGTGATTCTTCCATAGGGTGCAGACACGTTGTGATTAGCCTCCCGGAACATGGCGTCAAAGCTGTCCAGCGTCAGGTATCTGCTCAGCAGTTTGTGGGTCATGCGGTTTATTTCCAAAAGGCCATCCAGCTCCTGTGGGACCACAAAGAGGGGTGTAAGCAAAGTACTAGATTGCCACAGAGGTCTCCATTTCTCACACACGAAGTGCTCTGGAGAGGTGAGCACAAAGAGGTCTAGAATGCAAAGCAATGGTATGGTGGTAGCAGGTGGCTGGTAAGTGAAAAGAAGCTCGTTTCTCACACCTAGATGCACCAGACCCTGCCCTACTACTTGGAGATGTCCCATGATAAATTCTGCCTATATCTTTCTGTCTATGTAAGCAGCAACTGGCTATATAAGGAGATTAAATAATTAATTAAAATAATTAAAATCAATGTAATCTTTCTAATGTGACAACAAATAATCTAAAAATGACCTATGTCATTTGCACTGTATTTCTACTGGGCAATGCAGATCAAAGAAAGGAGTGGGGAGATAGCACAATGGTCTACTCAATAGACTTTCATGCCAGAGGCTTGCAGATCCCAGGTTCAGTCCCCAATACCACTAAAATCCAGAGCTGAACAGTGCTCTGGTCAAAAACAGATAAGCAAATAAGATAAATAAAGATGAAAAGACAAGGTGAAGAAGAGAGCATCTTTGTACATAGCTAGCAGAAATGCAAATTATTATATTCACTATGAAAACAGAATGGAGTCTCCACAACAAATTAAAAATTGAACTAGTGACTCGACTTCCGGAGACGGAGCTATGAGCAGCAGATCGCTTTCTCTCCTCTCCTCTCTTCTTCTCTCCCGGATCAACTAGGAATACCAAAGGAGACCACCCGGGACCGAAATAAGACAGGACTAGAATGACCACAGGAACCCAGTAAATCACTGGTGAGTACAAACACGTGTGGCTGGTGACAGAGAGGAGAGAGGAGCCTAAGGAGAGATTAAGTGACTGCTAACAGTTCAGCAGTTTATCAGTTGAGACACCACCTCCAGTCTGCTCCACCAACAAGGGGACAGCTTAAGGGAGGAGAGGACTCCCCAGAGACTCACCAAGTTCAACTCTGAGTCTCCATTGCTACTACCCTCAGAATCTGGAGCAGCAACAGGGAGGGACACCAGGGGACAGAGATCTAACTGGGAAACTCAGGAGAAGACCTATACCTTGGTGGCATAGCTAAGGGAATGTAAAAGTCTCTTTGCATAACCACTGGATTATCTCTGCCACACCCTGCTTTATCTCTTGGTTAGGAGTCAGTGATTAAGCTAAGAAGCCTATTGAGAGTTTAAAAGCCCTCAGGCTCCCATAGCCTACAGGGAAGAAAAAAAAAGAGGCTTTTAACCACTGAGCTCCAACTCAGGGATTAAAACAACTGTGAACTTGCACCACTGTGACCCTTTAATTAACTTACTTAGACACAAGTCAATCCAGGCAATAGTGATCAATAATTTGAAAAGTACTGATAAAGGGAACTCATAACATAATATATAAAATGGTTAAAACAACAAGAAAAAATATTGGAGAATCGAACCAGGACAAGAGTCCAGCTAAAAGTCCACCAGAGGGTGAAGCACAAAATAACGAGTTCAAGATCCAAACATTAGCTAAGGAAATAATAACAGGAGTGAGTAAAGAATTTGAAAAAATTGCAATCAGAAATGCAGGAAGAACAAATGAGAATATGGAAGAAAATACTAATTATCTCATGGTTATTAGAGAGCTGAAAACTGAAATCGCTGAGCTAAGAAGGCAACTAGCTGAACAAGCTAAAACAGTATCAGAGCAGGGCAACAAAATAGATGAACTCCAGAAAGCAGTAGAGGGCAGAGAGAATAGAATCTATGAAGCTGAAGACAGAATTAGCAAGATTGAGGATGAATTAGAGACAACTAAAAAAGAAGTAAGAGATCTCAAAAAGAGATTAAGAGATGCTGAAAACAACAACAGAGTCTTATGGGATGACTTCAAAAGAAACAATATACGCATTATTGGCATACCAGAGGAAGAGAAGGAGAGGAAGAAAGCATTTTCTAGGCCATAATAGCTGAAAACTTCTCTAGTCTAGACAACATCAAAGACATAGAGACTCAAGAAGCCCAGAGGGTCCCAAACAGAATTAACCCAGACCTAATGACACCAAGACATGTCATACTTAGAATGGAAAGGAATAAGTATAAAGAAAAGGATCCTGAAGGCTGCAAGAGAAAAACAAAGAGTCACCCACAAAGGAAAACCCATAAGATTAGCAGCAGACTTCTCCATACAAACACTGCAGGCCAGAAGAGAATGGCAAGATATCTATCGAGTGCTCAATGAGAAAGGCTTTCAGCCAAGAATACTATATCCTGCTAGACTGTCATTCAGACTAGATGGAGGCATCAAAACCTTCTCAGACAAGCAACAGTTGAAGGAAGCAACCATCACCAAGCCTGCCCTGAAAGAAGTTCTGAAAGGTCTCCTATAAACAACCAGACCACCACAAATAGGACATATATCAAAACACTCTAAAACTCTACAAGAATGGCGTTAAAATATCTTCAATCGTTGATATCAATAAATGTCAATGGTCTCAATTCACCTATTAAAAGACACAGAGTAGGAAGATGGATCAGAAAACACAACCCAACAATATGCTGTCTACAGGAAACCCACCTAACTCAACAAGACAAACACAGACTTAAAATGAAAGGATGGAAAACTATCATACAAGCCAATGGCCCACAAAAAAGGGCAGGAGCAGCTATTCTCATATCTGACATGATAGACTTTAAAATAGATAAAATTAAAAAAGATACGAATGGACACTACTTAATGCTCAGAGGATCAGGAATCAAAAAGACTTAACAATTATTAACATCTATGCACCCAATGAGAAACCATCTAAATACATCAAACTTCTACTGAAAGAGCTACAGCAATATATTAACAGTAACACAATCATAGTAGGGGACTTCAACACCCCACGCTTTCAACTTGACAGATCATCCAGGAAGAAAATCAATAAAGACATAAGGGAGCTAAATGAAGAGATAGATAAATTAGAACTATTGGACATTTTCAGAGTCATTCATCCCAAGAAACTGGAATACATATTTTACTCAATTCCACATGGGTCATTCTCAAGGATAGACGATATGTTAGGCCACAAAGACAGCATCAGCCAATTCAAGAGCACTGAAATCATCCCAAGCATCTTCTCAGACCACAGTGGAATTAAACTAACACTTAACAATCAACAAAAGATTAGTAACAGTCCCAAAATGTGGAAGCTCAACAGTACACTTCTTAACAACTTCTGGGTCAAAGAGGAAATCAAGGAAGAAATCAAAATGTTTCGAGAGTTCAAGGAAAATGAAGACACAAGCTATCAAAATATTTGGGACACAGCTAAAGCAGTCCTAAGAGGGAAGTTCATAGCTATACAAGCACACATTAGGAAACAAGAAAAAGCACAAATAAACAGCCTGATTGCACATCTTAAAGACCTAGAAGAAGAACAACAAAGGAATCCTAAAGCAACCAGAAGGACAGAAATCACTAAAGTTAGGGCAGAAATAAATAACATTGAGAATAGGAAAACCATACAAAAGATCAACAAAAGTAAATGTTGGTTCTTCGAAAGAGTAAACAAAATCGACAAACCTTTAGCCAGACTCACAAAACAAAAAAGGGATAAGACCCAAATAAATCAGATAGTAAATGAAAGAGGAGATATCACAACAGACACCGCAGAAATTCAACATATCATGCGAGGCTTCTATGAACAACTATATGCCACCCAGCTAGAGAACCTAGAAGAAATGGACGATTTCCTAGATACCTACCAACTTCCAAAACTAAGTAAAGAGGAAGTGGATAACATGAACAGGCCCATCACAGCTAATGAAACTGAAACAGCTATCAAAAACCTCCCCAAAAATAAAAGTCCTGGACCAGATGGTTTTACAAATGAATTCTACAAAACCTTCAAAGAAGAATACTTCTGCTTTTAAAAGTCTTCCAGAAAATTGAAGACACTGGAATACTCCCTGCAAGCTTCTATGAAGCCAACATCACCCTGATACCAAAAGCAGACAGGGACACAACCAAAAAAGAAAACTACAGACCAATATCTCTGATGAACATAGATGCGAAAATACTGAACAAAATTCTAGCCAACCGGATACAGCAGTATATCAAAAAAATTGTTCATCATGACCAAGTGGGTTTTATCCCAGGCATGCAAGGTTGGTTTAATACACGTAAATCAATCAATGTGATCCACCACATCAACAAAAGCAAGACCAAAAACCACATGGTCATATCAATAGATGCAGAGAAAGCCTTTGACAAAATACAACATCCCTTTGATCAAAACACTACAAAAAATGGGAATAGATGGAAAATTCCTGAAGATAGTGGAGTCTTTATATAGCAAGCCTACAGCCAACATCGTACTCAATCGTGAAAAACTGGAAGCATTTCCCCTCAGATCAGGTACTAGACAGGGCTGCCCACTATCACCATTACTATTCAACATAGTGTTGGAAGTTCTTGCCATAGCAATCAGGCAGAAGCAAGGAATTAAAGGGATACAGATTGGAAGAGAAGTCAAACTCTCCTTATTTGCAGATGACATGATAGTATACATGGAGAAACCTAAGGAATCCAGCAAGAAGCTTTTAGAAATCATCAGGCAATGCAGTAAGGTGTCAGGCTACAAAATTAACATTCAAAAGTCAGTGGCATTCCTCTATGCAAACACTAAGCTAGAAGAAACTGAAATCCATAAATCAATTCCTTTTACTATAGCAACAAAAACAATAAAATACCTAGGAGTAAACCCAACCAAAGAAGTGAAAGACTTGTATACTGAAAATTATGAGTCATTACTCAAAGAAATTGAAAAAGACACAAAGAAGTGGAAAGATATCCCATGTTCATGGGTTAGAAGAATTAACATCATCAAAATGAATATATTACACAGAGCCACCTACAAATTTAATGCTATCCCCATCAAGATCCCAAGCACATTTTTTAGGAGAATAGAAAAAATGCTACAAATGTTTATCTGGAACCAGAAAAGACCTAGAATTGCCAAAACAATCTTGAGAAAAAAGAACAGAACCGGAGGCATCACAGTCCCAGATCTCAAACTGTATTATAAGGCCATTGTCATCAAAACTGCTTGGTACTGGAACATGAATAGACACACTGACCAGTGGAATAGAATTGAGAGCCCAGAAGTGAGGCCCCACACCTATGGACATCTAATCTTTGACAAAGGGGCCCAGACTATTACATGGGGAAAGCAGAGTCTCTTCAACAAATGGTGTTGGAAACAATGGGTTGAAACATGCAGAAGAATGAAACTGAATCACTGTATTTCACCAAATACAAAAGTAAATTCCAAGTGGATCAAGGACTTGGATGTTAGACCACAAACTATCAGATACTTAGAGGAAAATATTGGCAGAACTCTTTTCTGCATAAATTTTAAAGACATTTTCAATGAAACGAATCCAATTACAAAGAAGACTAAGGCACGTATAAACCTATGGAACTACATCAAATTAAAAAGCTTCTTCACAGCAAAAGAAACCACTACCCAAACCAAGATACCCCTCACAGAATGGGAGAAGATCTTGACATGCCATACATCAGATAAGAGTTTAATAACCAACATATATAAAAAGCTTGTCAGACTCAACAACAAGACAACAAATAACCCCATCCAAAAATGGGGGGAGGACTTGGACAGAATATTCACCACAGAAGAGATCCAAAAGGCCGAGAAACACATGAAACATGCTCCAAGTCTCTGATTGTCAGAGAAATGCAAATAAAGACAACAATGAGATATCACTTCACTCCTGTGAGAATGTCATACATCAGAAAAGGTAACAGCAGCAAATGCTGGAGAGAGTGTGGGGTCAAAGGAACCCTCCTGCACTGCTGGTGGGAATGTCAATTGGTCCAACCTCTGTGGAGAACAGTCTGGAGAACTCTCACAAGGCCAGACATGGACCAACCCTATGACCCTGCAATTCCTCTCCTGGGGGTATATCCTAAGGAACCCAACACATCCATCCAAAAAGATCTGTGTACACCTATGTTCTTGGCAGCACAATTTGTTATAGCCAAAACCTGGAAGCAACCAGGTGTCCAACAACAGATGAGTGGCTGAGCAAGTTGTGGTATATATACACAATGGACTACTACTCAGCTGTAAAAAATGGTGACTTCACCATTTTCAGCCGATCTTGGATGGACCTTGAAAAATTCATGTTCAGTGAAATAAGTCAGAAACAGAAGGATGAATATGGGATGATCTCACTCTCAGGCAGAAGTTGAAAACAAGATCAGAAAAGAAAACACAAGTAGAACCTGAAATTGGCATATCGCACCAAAGTAAGGGTCTCTGGGGTGGGTGGGTGGGGAGAATGCAGGTCCATGAAGGATGATAAATGACATAGTGGGGGTTGTATTGTCAAATGGGAAACTGGGGAATGTCATGCATGTACAAACTATTGTATTTACTGTTGAATGTAAAACATTAATTCCCCAATAAAAGAAATAAATTTAAAAAATAAAATAAATAAATAAATAAATAATTGAACTACTATGCAATCCAGCAATTCTATGGGTATTCACTGAAAGAAAATGAGAAGAATCAGCTTCCAAACTTATCTGTACAGTACTCCTATATTCACTATAGTCAAGATACAGAAAGCACCTAACAAGATACAGAAAGTAAGTTACTATCAATGGAACAAAAAGAAAATGTTGGTACACACGCACGGGGGGTGGGAGGGTGTTGGTGGTGGTAGGGAGAGAGAAACATGAGTATTGCATAATCATTAAAAAGAATGAAATCTTGCTAATCACAATACCAATGATTCACCCTGAGGGCATTGTGCTGCTAAGTAAAAGGAGTCAAACAGAAATACACCATATGATCTTTCTTATACTTGGAATCTAAAAAGAAAAGAAAAAGAAAAAAGCAGAGCGAAGGATGAACAAATGAGTGAAAAGGATCAAAGGCCCCTTCAGTTATAGAAAAATGATGCATGAAGATGCAACATACAACATAGTGACTACAGTTAATAATACTGTATTACATAGTTGTTGCTAATAGAACAGATCTTAAAGATGCTCTTCATTGGGGGAAAACGTTTGGAGAGGCTGGGGATTGAAATACTTTATCTACTATATTGGTATACTGAGGTCTTTTATGTGTTACTGTTGATGTCTCCCATCACTAAGTACTTTTCCTATATATTTGGGTGCATGAATACTGGGAGCTTATACACTGACAATGCTTATGGTCTTTATGTTGGATTGATCCTCTGATCAGTATGTAGTATCTATTTCTTTTCACCCTCTTTGCCTGAAAATTTATTTTATCTTATAACAGAATAGCTATTCCTGTCCCTTTTTTATTTTATTAGTTTGGAATACCTTATTCCAGCTGTTACCTGGAGCTTATCTTGTCTTTTTTTTTTTTTTTTAAGGATTTATTTATTTAGGACGGTCAGGCGGTAGCACAGCAGGTTAAGTGCACATGATGCAAAGTGTGAAGACCGGTGTCAAGGATCCCGGTTTGAGCTCCCGGCTCCCCACCAGCAGGGGAGTCACTTCACAAGCGGTGAAGCAGGTCTGCAGGTGCCTATCTTTCTCTCCCCCTCTCTGTCTTCCCCTCCTCTTTCCATTTCTCTCTGTCCTATCCAACAAGAACATCATCAACAACAACAACAAAAATAATAATAACCAGAACAATGATAAAACAACAAAGGCAACAAAAGGGGAAAAAAAGTAGCCTCCTGGAGTGGTGAATTTGCGGTGCAGGAACCGAGCCCCAGCAATAACCCTGGAGGCAAAAAAAATTTATTTATGTATTTATTCATAAGAAAGATGGGGAGGGAGAGAGGGAGAGAGGGAGAGGGAGAGAGAGAGAGAGAGAGAGAGAGAGAGAGAGAACCAGACATCACTCTGGTACATGTGCTGCCGGAAACTGAACTCAAGGACCTCATGGTTGAGAATCCAATTCTTTATGCACTGCACCACCTCCTTTGCTTTTCTTTCAATTATCTGTTCCCTGGAGATACAGAATGGATGGATCTTGTTGTTTTGTTTTTTTGTTGTTGTTGTTGTCGTTGTCTGATAAGACAGAGAAATGAAGAGTGGCGGGGACAACAGAGAGGAGGGGAGAAAGACAGACACCTTCAGACCTGCTTCACCACCTGTGAAGCGACTCCTCTGTAGGTGGGGAAGCGGGGGCTTGAACAGAGATCCTTATGCGGGTCCTTGTGCTTTGTGCCACCTGCACTTAACCCACTGTGCTACCGCCCACTTTTTTTTTAACCTTTATTTTTTATTGGATAGAAACAGAGAGAAATTTAGATGGGAGGGGAAGACAGGGAGGGGCTTGAACCTGGGTCCTTCTGCACTGTAATGTGTGTGCTTACCCTGGTGTACCACCACTGACTGGGCCCCGGATCTTGCCTTTTAAGCCATTCAGTCAGGCGGTAGCATAGCAGGTAAAGTGCAGGTGGTGCAAAGCCCAAGGACCAGCAAAAGGATCCCAGTTCGAGCCCCCGGCTCCCTACCTGCAGGGGAGTTGCTTCACAAGCAGTGAAGCAGATCTGCAGGTGTCTATCTTTTTCTCCCCCTATCTTCCCCTCCTCTCTCCATTTCTCTGTCCTATTCAACAACAACATCAATTGTTACAACAATAATAACTACAACAATAAAACAACAAGGGCAACAAAAGGGAATAGATAAATATTTAAAAAAATTAAACTATTCAGTCACTCTGAATCTTTTGAATGGTGAATTTAAGCCATTCACATTTACAGTGATTATTGATAAATGTAGTTTGTGTATAGCCATTCTGGTTTTTGTTTTGAGCTTGTTTTGTTTTTGTTGAGTATTTTCCTGTTTGTTTCTGTTACTTTATGTGAATGATTTTCTATAATGGTCTTGAACTACGGATATATATATTTCCCAATTGTCTCTGTGCTATGTTGTGTTTTGTGGTTTTCATCAGCATTGTATCTAATTTTTAATGTAACAGTCTTTTTAAAAGTTGGTCTTGGTTCACCAATCTCTGATTCTGTCACTCTATTTTACCCTCCCTTTTCCTGTGTCTGTTTTCCTTGTTCTTGTGTTCCTGGTTCTATTCTAATACCGATCATCTCATTAAAAGTTGGAACATGGGGGTCGGGCAGTAGTGTGGCGGGTTAAGTGCGCGTGGCGCAAAGCCCAAGGACTGGCATTAAGGATCCCAGTTCGAGCCTCTGGCTCCCCACCTGCAAGGGAGTCGCTTCACAAGCAGTAAAGTAGGTCTGCAGATGTCTGTCTTTCTCTCCCCCTCTGTCTTCCCCTCCTCTCTCCATTTCTCTCTGTCCTATCCAACAACGACATCAACAACAATAATAATAACCACAACAATGATAAAACAACAAGGGCAACAAAAGGGAAAAAAAAGCCTCCAGGAGCAGTGGATTCATGGTCCAGGCACCTAGCCCCAGCAATAACCCTGGAGGCAAAAAAAAAAAAAAAAAAGTTGCAACTTGGGGGTTGGGAGATAGGTAGTGCAGCGAGTTGAGTGCAAAGCCCAAGGACTGGCGAAAGGATCCTGGTTAGAGCCCCCGGCTCCCCACCTGCAAGGGGGGGTCACTTCATAGGCAACAGGCAGTGAAGCAGTTCTGCAGGTGTCTATCTTTCTCTCCCCGTCTTCCCCTCTTCTCTCAGTTTCTCTCTGTCCTACCCAACAACAGCAGCAATGATAACAATAACAACAACAAGGGCAACAAAATGGGAAAAATGGCCTCCAGGAGTAGTGCATTTGTAGTGCAGTCACCAAGCCCCAGCAATAACCCTGGAAGGAAAAAAAAAATCTTAAGAAAAAAAAAGTTGGAACTCATTTGTTTCATGTGAGACTCCTCTCAGTAAGTCTCATAAGGCAGGATTGATAGTGCCAAATTCCTTAAGTTTCTGAATGTTTGAAAAGAGCCTCTTTGATACTGGAAGGATAATTTAGCAGGATACACTATTCATGGCTGGCAATTCTTTTAATATTTGAATATACCATTCCTCTGCCTCCTTGCCTCTAGGGTTTGTGATGAGAAATCTGATGAAATTCTGATGGCTCTGCCTCTGTTATGTGAATTTCTTTCTTTCCCTGACAGCCTGTAATACTTTTCTTTGTCCTTGGCTTTGGATAGTTTTACTACTATGTGTCTTGGTGTGTGCTGTTTCTAGATTCAGAGATTTAGGTGTATTTCTGTGTTTTAAATATTGCTCAGATGTGGAAATTTTTCTGCTATATTATCTTTGAATATGTTCTCTGTTTCTCTCTCCCTCAGGGATCCTACTAACTCATACATCCCTCTTTCTGATGGAGTCTTCTATTTCACAAAAAAGAGCTTCATTTTTCCTAAACCTTTCAAATTCAGTGTGGTTGTTGTGTCTTCTAGCACTGATATTCTCTCCTCCACCCGATCAAATTTGCTTCCAAGGCCTGTTACCTGAGACTGAACTGCATTCAAAGTGTCCTTCACACCCTGCAGCTATGAAATTTTTCTGTGTTTTGTAATGCTTTGGTAAAATGATCTTTGAGTTCTTGAATTTGTGTCTGTATATTTAGTATAATGTCTTGAATTCATTTCATAATGAGTTTTCTGAACTCTATCTCTGCCATTTTATCTACATCTATGTCCGATCATTTAAAGTGTCTGTCATGGTTGTCTGTGTATTTAGTATGCTTCTGTTGTGCCAGCAGGAGGTGCTAAGGTGTTGAATTTCCCTGTTTATATATCTTGGTGGGAGAGAGGGTCTTATCATGTGTCACCAGGCCACTTTAGTATATTAGATTTAGATGTCAATATATGTTCTCCCTGGTAATTTCCTGTGAGGCCCTTAATCTTAGAATATCAATTTGGCTTAGCACAAAATCCTTACTTTGCACTTCACTTTCCTGGCTTCTGGCATGAAGAAAGGACTTATAGAAAGTCCATAATTGGACTTTCCTTTTTTTTTTTTTTTTTTGCCTTAGGGTTATCACTGGGGTTTGGTGCTTGTACTATGGAATCACTGCTCCTGGAGGCCATTTTTCCCATTCTGTTGCCCTTGTTGTCATCGTTGCTATTACTGGTATTGCTGCTGGATAGGACAGAAATTTGAGAGAAATGGGGAAGACAGAGAGGGGGAGGGAAACAGACACCTGCCGACCTGCTTTGCTGCTTGTGAAGCGACCCCTCTGCAGGTGGGTAGCTGGGGGCTCGAACCAGGATCCTTATGCTGGTCCTTGTGCTACACGCTATGTGCGCTTAATCTGCTGCACTACTGCCCGGAATCCAGATTTCCCCTTTTTTTTTTTTTAATATTTATTTTATTTATTCCCTTTTGTTGCCCTTTGTTGTTTTATTGTTGTAGTTATTATTGTTGTTGTCGCTGTTGTTGGATAGGACAGAGAAATGGAGAGAGGAGGGGGAAGACAGAAAGGGGGAGAGAAAGATAGACACCTGCCGACCTGCTTCACTGCTTTTGAAGCAACTCCCCTGCAGGTGGGGAGCCAGGGCTTGAACCGGGATCCTTATGCGTCACCTGTGCTTAATCGCTGTGCTACAGCCCGACTCCCGGGATTTCCCCTTAATACCACTATTAGGGTACTCAAAGGAATTATTTCTTTCAAAGTCTGATACTATTACTGCAGTCTATTCTGGTGGTTTTTTTTTTTTAAATATATCATAAATGTCTTTGATATACAGACTGTCTCTTGTTTTACCAATGTTTTCTTGAAAAGCAATTTTTAATATATGTCTCATCCATTGCACTGATTGCCTATTCTGGGGCATGCGGACTCTTCATAGTTTATATCCTGTTTTCTCAATTCGGTCTCGTTTCATTTCTCTTTCCTGAAACATAATTATCCTCTTTTACCAAAATTATAGTTTTAATACATCTATAATAACATATAATAATATATAGTTCTATATTAAATGGTCATTTGTATTTATGTCTTAGTTATAATATTTAATATAATTGTCCTTTCTTGCCATAGTTAGGTAAAATTTATTCAAGATTGGATAATTTGTTGAGGTTTATTTAGAACTGTGGATACTGAGAGCAGATGCTAATAGATGCCTAGGATAGGTCAAACTCAACTGGTATGCATGCTGAATGTCTATGTGTGAATTAGACCTACCACTAGTTCAATTTATCAGGAAGGACAAAAGTAAAATTAGCTATACCCCTTGTGACCAGTCTCGCCTTTAAGGGGAACACTTACAACTATAGATGTCAGATCTTCACTTTCAAATCGTCCGATTGCCAGTTCTAGAGACTTATACATGGCTGCTGAGACCCGCTGGGTAATCAGCCGATTGAGGTCTATGGACCTTCCCAGGAGCTAGGGAAATAGGGCAGGATGACCAAAGTAGATAATTAAAAACAAGCAAGACAAAACAAAAATAAGAGCAAAAGCTCTTTCGCTCCCTCCCAGAAAGGAATTCTAAACTATTAGACAGATGTATTTGTAGGAGGACACTGTAGAAAGCTAAACACTGTAGGTGAAACTGCCTATGTATGTGTCAAACACACACCTAAATATCCAATTTTATTAGAGCTGAATTCTGTAAGTCAAAGTTCTGAAGGACCTTGGACTGATAGGAATCCCAAGGCTCACAAGAGAACTGGGAGAATCTGGGTCAGTTATCACACCCTTCCAAAAGTGTCCTAGCTTGTGTCCACCATATAATAGTGGCCTGTACAGTCTAACCTCCAGTGTTATGACTAATAGGAGAAAAATCACTCCATCTCAATTCAGACTCCTTATCACTGATCTGTACCTTAAAATGATCACAATATAAAAACATGGTCAAAAACTATCACAAAATATCAATGATGGTTATCTGTAGTAAGATTTCCCCTATATTTTATATTGCCTTAAAAACCAAAACTTTTATTTTTATTATTTATGCTGGCCAAAAGAAAGCTCATCTCTTGACACTGAGTAGATAGTGGTTCTCATCTTTCTTCTTTATATTATCTCGTTTTTGAGCTCCTGGAGAAGAACAGGAACTAAGCTTTTAGGCACCCAAGCAGGGCAGGTGCAGGGTGTTGCAAGCCTTCCCTTGTTTCTGGGTAGCCAGCAGACACTCGTTGGCTTTAAATTTCTAACGTTTATTATGGACATCCTCACAGCCATGTGGCATATGGACATCTATAGAGACTCAGCATAGTCTAAGATGACCTCATGATTTCCAACGCACAGCTGTTGCAAACACTGCTAGCTGCTAATGTACTTACCTGTACATGCCTCTGCTTGAGCAGAGTCTCATAGCGGTTTGAGGGTGGCAGGTGGATCGTTGCCCCCTGGTTCTTACACTCTGATCGCAGGCGTTTATCAAGAAGCAAACTAATACCAAAGAAAGGAAGACACGTGTCACATGTTATTAATTCTAATGCAAATGTCAGATCAAATCACTGTTTTTTAAAAAATATCTTTATTTATTGGATAGAGATAGCCAGAAATCAAGAGGGTAGGGGTGAAAGAGAGGAAGAGAGAGAGAGATAAATGCAGCACTGCTTCACCATTTGTAAAGCTTCCCCCTGCAGCTGGGGACCAAGGGCTTGAACCCAGGTCCTTGCGCACTGTAACATGGGCACTCAACCAGGTGCGCCACCACCCGGCTCCAAATCACTGGGGATTTTGTACTAAGATCACAAACCAGAACACCCACCTTCCTGCCATAACTTTATAATATGCAAATATCTGGTCTGCCAGCTTGTAAACAAATTGGTCAAAGCACAGATTCACCTGAAGTAAAAAAGAAAAGATATGGATTGATTTTGATACCCCGAACCAAGATACATCTATAAAACAAAAATAAAATAAAATGACATTTGTTAAGATTACTACCTGAGGCTCTGATCAGAATAAAAGAAACATAGTGGACTAGGAGGTAGCTCAGTGGGAGAGAGCAGGCCATGTCTAACTGCATGAGGTTCTAGGTTTGATTCCCAGCACTGTGTAGCTGAAGTAAAGAAGGATTCTGGTCTCTCTCTCTCTCTCATGAAATAAATAAATCCTTCCCCCCCTTTTTAACATTTTCTTTTATTTTATGGGGGGGGGAGAGAGAGATTATACCTGAGACCTTGGAGCCTCAGCCATTTGAATCTTTTGCATAACCATTAGGCTATCTCCCCAGCCTGAAACATTTCAAAAGAGAGAGAAAGACTGGGAAGTGGCACAGTGGTTAGAGTGTAGGACTTTAAAAGCAGGAGGTTCTAAGTTTGATCCCCAGCACTGCATGTGTCAAGAGAGATCCTCTGGTTCTGTCTCTCTCTTCTTCTCTCCCTCTTATGTTTATAAATAAGTATTTTGAGAGACATGCAAATAGACTTATTGTCAAGCACCAGGTCAACTACATTAGGGTGTAGCCAGGAGTGAGCACTACATGTCCACTGAAAACTTTATTAGAGCCCTGATAGAGAAAGCTGTTTCTATTCTGTTCGTTGCAAAGGAATGAAAGGGGCAGGTAGTGGCACATCAGGTAAAGCTCACATTGCTGAGAAAAACCTGGGTTCAAGCCCCTGGTCTCTACTTGCAAGGAGGAAGCTTCCAAAGCAGTGAAGCTGTGTTGCAGGAGTCTCTCTTTCTTACTGTCTCCCTCTCCCTTTTCAATTTCTGTCTCTATGCAAAAAAGGAAGAAAGGGAGCAAGCGGCCCTGGGAACAACAGCCCACCAATAACTCTAGTGGCAATAAAAAAACAACAAAAAACCACCAACAAATGAATATGAAAATGTGTCTTGTAAGCATGTGCTGGGGGCTGAGATAATGTGCACAGCATTTGGGCTCTCACCTTGGAAGCCACTCTTGCCACCAGGGTATGTATGCCAGAAGTCACCACACTTTGCCTCCCCTGTTTAGGCACTAAGGCCAGTCAGAAGAAGCAGCAGAGACTTCATTCCCAAAACCAAATCCTTACCTGCAAGTAAAAGTACCACTGAGCCCAAGAAATAGTGATGAAGACAGTGTTCTTGGAGGTTAAATGCCCAAGCACTAGGGTGCTCCATGGGTCTCTGCCCACCTACACTGCCTACTGGTCTCTGCCCACCTACACTTCTCTTTCTGGTGGGTCCTGTGAGGAGATGGAAACAATTCAGATGCCCAAAGTGAGTAGCTGAGGTTAAATGTGCTTATACCATTCCCCCTCCCCCTTTGTCATCACCAGGGTTACATTCCTGGTGGCCTTTCTTTCTTTCTTTCTTTCTTTCTTTTTAAGAGAGTGACAGAAAAAGCAAGGAAGAGAGTACCAAAGTAAAACACTCTGGGGTTGGGGAGAAGGTTCAGGTCCTGGAACATGATGGCAGAGGAGGACCTAGTGGGGGTTGAATTGTTATGTGGAGAACTGGGAAATGTTATGCATGTACAAACTACTGTATTTTACTGTCAACTGTAAAGCATCAACCCCTCAATAAAGAAATTTAAAAAAGAAAAACAAATTTTGTTCCATACTCTCAGTGGGAGAGAAATGTTAGAAGATGAACAGAGTGCTCTGAACCATTAGGACATGAAGAGAGAGAAGAGGAAGACAGGAGGGACATTTGGGTATTGTAATAAGTGTAGGTATGACTTGGAAAGGAAGAGAAGATGGTACCTTGAAAGGGGGGAGGCAAATATATACCAATATATTTGTATATATAGCTGTAGAAATAATATAGTTGTAGAAATAATAGTTAACCCATATCTGTAACCTTAGGAGAATTGCTGTAGCTTACAATGGAGGGATTGGAGATTCAGAACCCTGGTGGTAGGAATGATGTGGAGTTGTGCCCTTGTTATCTTGTAATTTTTTAAATCAATACTAAATCACTAATAAATAAAAAAATTAAAAACTGAAATAACCAACCAAAAAATAAAAATAGTTTACGTATGTCCAAAGGAAAAAAAAAAAAAGAGTGAGGAAGAGAGAGTAGAAAGGAGAGATACCTGTAGTATTGCTCTACCACCCACGAAGCTGCCTTCCTGCATATGAGGACTGGGGGCTTCATCCTAGGTCCCCCTGCACATTGTAACATATGTACTCTACCAGGTGAACTACCACTAGCCCTTACTTTGCTTGTATCTTATTTATTTATTTTGGCTACCAAGATTTTTGCTGGGGCTTCCTAGAGGCCTTTTACAGAAATAAACTGAGTGGGCACAGAGGAGATAGCATAATGGTTATGCAAAAAGACTCTCATGCCTGAGGCTTTGAAGTCCCTGGTTTAATTCCCCAAACCACCATAAGCTAGAGCAGAGTATTACTCTGTTTAAAAGGAAGAGGAAGGAGTCGGGCGGTAGTGCAGTGGGTTAAGCACATGTGGCGCAAAGCGCAAGGACCGGCATAAGGATCCCGGTTTGAGCCCCAGCTCCCCACCTGCAGGGGAGTCGCTTCACAGGTAGTGAAGCAGGTCTGCAGGTGTCTATCTTTCTCTCCCCCCTCTGTCTTCCCCTCCTCTCTCCATTTCTCTCTGTCCTATCCAACAACGACGACATCAATAAGAATTATAACAAAAAAATAACAAGAGCAACAAAAGGGAATAAATTAAAAAAAATTTTTTTAAAAAGGAGGAGGAAGAGGAGGAAGAGAAAAAAGAAGAAAATGGGCAAGTGTGTGTGTGAGGGTAGTGGTGGGAGAGTGATACCTGCAATACTACTACACATTACTCATGCAGCAGCCTACTGCAAGAGGGACAGAGGGGTTTGAACCTGGTTCCTCGTGAATGGTAACGTGTAAACTCATTGGGTAGATCACCACCCAACCCCAATTTACTTACATTTTAAGCTAGGAAATGAGGTTCATCTTTGTGTGCACTGCCCTAATAATTCTAATATGTCCTTGAGAAATAATCCCTCTTTATTAAAAATATAACCAAAAAATTAAATAACAGGTAAGGAAATTCATCAAAACACTAATAGTAAAGTAAAAACGAAAGAAACAAAATGGGGGTTGGTTCAGAATTCTTGCTAAGACGAGACAGCTTCAGGCCAGGTGCCTGATAGAAAGCAGGTGAGAATATAAGAGTTTATGACACGCTGCCACAGGAAAAAGCAAGTCACTAGATACTATCTGTGGTTAAGACCACAACCACTACATGTATAGAGACATAGAAAAAGTGTAGACAGAAATGTTCACCGCAGTATTACTTCCTAAGTTCATTTCACCACTAAACTTTCTTATCCTGTAAGCACTCTAGCATTCAGAGAAATAAGAAATGGAGGAACGTTTGTCAAAGCTGCTCTCACCTCTGCCTCGATTTCGTCGTAGAGAAACTGCTTGTTGAACCTGGTAAGGGCATAGTGGGCACTGTCGTTGTACAGGTCCAAGGAATATAGCACATACCTGCAGAAGGGTGCAGTTAGCCAGCTCCCATACCCCACACTCAATCTGAGGTCCCACTTGGTCTGACTCTCACGTAAGGAAAAACAGGCCCTAATTCAAATACCAAACCCCAAACTGCTCCCATCTATAGCCCTATCTGCTATTGCCCGCCAGCTGGGACCAGCCCATGGTGGACACATATACTCAGGTTAAGTCTAGAGCACCAGGGACCTCAGGGCCTCCTGTCACTGTTTTCACTTCTTTCTATGTAATTGTGTAATTTCGCCTGAAGTGTGTACTATTTTTTATAACAACAAAGATGAGTAACTTTCTTAATGTGAAGAATGAGCTATCTGCCAGCCACCAAGTAGCAGACACTAACATGACACCATCCTGACCTCCCCTGGCAGATGACCTCATCAGTGTGTCCTGGAATCTCACCTCTCTAGAGCCCTACCCCACCAGGGAAAGATAGAAACAGCCTGGGGGTGTGGATCAACCTGCCAGTGTCCATGTCCAGTAGAGAAGCAATTTTAGAAGCCAGACCATCTGTTCCCCATGAAGAATTTTGGTCCATAATCCCAGAGAGGGATAAAGAATAGGGAAGCTATTCTTCATATTTTATTCTGGAAGCCAGTGGCCTCCAGGCTAAAGCCCCTCTATGGGTGTGAGGTTACCCTAACTTCAGAGGGGAAGCCAAGTCCAGGGGAGTGACATACGGCTTTGGGTCTCCACCTTTCTCACACTCTATCAACTGTTAATGAAGAGATGCAAGTGGTGCTCTTCAAAATAGAAGGCTAGGGCCAAGTGCAACCTAGGTCCCAGCCCAGGCCTCACCACACTGGGGGAAGCATCAGTGCTGAGGTATCATGCTCTCTCTCTCTCTCTCTCTGTCTCTATCTGAAAAGTCAATACAGAGAGCTAAAGCCCCAGTGACAATAATCAAAAAAATGAAGGCTGATGGACATGTTTGAGAAGGGGCACTGAGGTCTTCTGAGCAAAGGATGAACTTGTTCAATCTTTCCAAACTTCTACAGACTTCAAATTCTCAGAAGTCTCAGGCTCTCATTCCAGTTGTAAGTCCGAACCTCAAAGCTACACAATGTGCACATTTCTCAAATTCATGTCATGGGGTCTGGTTAGTCCTTATCTGAACTCTCTGACCCTGCTAGAGTCAATCCAAGGCCTCACCCGCACCAGGCCATGGTGGTTCTTACTATACCCAACAGCCTGAGTTTCCATGTCATTCTGAAACCACAACACTGTTGCTCATATAATCTCTGAAGTTTTACCCCAAAGCTTATGACTCAAATGAAATGCTGACAGCTGTTAGCTCCCTCCTCACAAATGATGCCCAGGACACACCCAGTCACTAGAGTCAGAGTCAAGACAGGTCCTTGAATCACTCACTCCATCATGGATGCCTCTTTAGTCTCCAGGATATGGTCGGTCAGGATCCAAGGCATGGACATCTCAATGGGAAACTGGATCCTCCTGCCCATCGTCAACTCCAAGAAGAACTCACGGAACCACAGCTGTGAAAGGTCACAGCACTGCTGGAGCGTCTCTTGAAGGAGTCAAAGGATAACATGTGAATCTTCCATATGCAAACAGGACTCAGCAGGGTGATGTGAGTGGACTGTGTGCCAGGTGCCCATATGTCCCTGCTCACAGCCTCAAACCATGCAAGAGGGGGTGCCAATGGGGAGTAGGCACACATGCCTCCCACTGGGGACACACACCACAAGTGGCTGCAGGCAGAGCCACCTGGACTAAGCAAATCTTTTACACACACACACAAAAAAAACAGCAGTGTGGCCTTGGCCAGTCCCCAGGCAAGGCAGCTGGCACGACATCTCCACCTGCCACCAAGACCTCATCAACCCTGTGAGCTTCTAGAAGTGTTTAGGTGAAAAAACACCCCTTTTAAAAGGAGGATAAAACCAGATTCTTTTTACTGAAGAATAAAGATGCTTTTTACTGAAGAATAAAGATGCAGCATTACATGAATACTCAGTGCAAAACAGAAATACATTATTTCATCGGTTTTAGTCTTTCCTGGAGTAGAAAACAAATGTTTCATGATAGACTCCAGACCTGCAGCAGCCCAGCCAACACAGAGGCCCTTGCTCTGAGCAAGTGGTTATGGTACAGGAGCAAACGTGGATAACTCTGAAATGGAAGTGGTTGTCCATTCTGGTACCCTAGTCAGGAGACAGGGATCACCCCAGGACAGCTGCTTTTTGTCAGATTGCCTTCCACACATGAATGCCTGAGGGAACTGATTCTGATATTTACTACTTTCTTCTCTCTAGCCATGAGACAGTTCTGTTTGCCTGTGTTTCTGATCTGGTGGGGGTTAGAGACCTTGTATTCATGTTATAGGGCCAGCCACAACACCAAAGCCCTCACCCTTCTAACAGCCACGCCACACGGAGGGGGCCCGTGGCTGGCCATGCATTTAAAGCGACAGGTGAGAGGATGCTCACAAAGGTTATGACACAGGTGTCATCTGGGTACATAATGGGACAAGAGGGGGGATGGTCAGGTCAGGCAGGCGGAAGCGTTCTAGATGGTGTTAGCAGTGTTAGAACATGCTGGGCCGGAAGCTGGTCAGCAGTGTCTCTTACCACTGAAATTTATCAAGTGAGTGTAGAAGAATGACTCGCGGTGGAATTTTTCTATGTCCAATATGGTAGGCCCCTCAAGGCTACTTCTCAAAGTTTTCTTGGAACCACTTTTGTCTGCAATGAGGGACTCTAGCATGGTTCTCACCATGTAAAGCTGCATTATCCAGGGAAACATTCGTGAAGGAGAAAATATACATGGTACATTAGTTATGCCAAACTCTGATTGACCACAAGAGAAGGACGGCTCCACTATGCCCTGCCCAGAACTGGCCAAGGGGGCAACCCCCCACCAAGCTGGTTTCCCAAATGGAGTCCAGCTAAGCAGTCAAACTAGGCTGACTGGGAGAAAAGACTTATAGTGGAGCAGTTCACCTCCATGCTGTAAATATCAACAGAAAAAACAAACAAACAAAAACCAAACAATGTCTTACCACCAAAGGTTAAAAGAGGCGGATAGGTGTAGGACTGCCTCAGAAACGCGTTTACCACATGCAAGAGCCTTTCCATGCCCAGAGACTTGAGCTGCCTCAGCAGCTCGGCAGAGCTCAAAGACTCAGCCATGGTGCGCACCAGGTACAGCTAGACACAGACAGACAGGAGAGGTGGAGAGAGCCGTTAGTCACAGACACACTTCACAGGGCTGGGGGATGCACACAGGATAGTGGGTCAGAGGACAGGGAGGGCACATGCAACAGGACAGACCCAGGGGGCTGGACATTGCCTCCCAGACTTTGCAAGGTTCTGTATAAGAGTCAGCAGTGTGCTTTGCTGGTAACTGTCCGAAAGGCTATCAGGAAAGGTTATAAAAGCTTCCAACAGAGTGATGAGAAGTACCAGGCCCCCAAACGGGAGGAAAATAGCAGAAGGGCATATTATATCAGTTTGAGAGTTAAGGGGGGTTTGAACATGCCAGGGGAGAGAGTAGCAGGAGGCAGCTTAAGGCAGCACAAAAAGAGTGGCATCTTAAATATTTCTAAATGCTTTCTAACATAATTTAGGAACCACCATTTTTTAGGCAACAGAAAAAACTGTAACTGTACATTTAAAGACCTAACAGGAAGCACAGTATAAATATACACATTTTCACCTACCACATTTAAGGGACAAGAGTTGAAATGTTATTAAATTCTGGCTGCTGGAGCCTGGGAGGTATCATAGTGGCTAAAAGTTTCTGGGCTCTAAAACATGAGGTCCTGTTAGAACCTCAGTATCATGTTCCACATGGATGTTCCGACTCTCTCTCTCTTTGTCTCTCTTTCATAAACAGGCAGACAGACAGACAGACAGACAGACAGACAGAAAAATAAACTGATTCTACACGCAAATGGTTGACTCTGATACAAGAATGTCCTGGGAAATAGTACAGATTCACATGGGCAAGAAACTAATGGGTATTATTGACCTCTCTGAGCAAAGAGTGGGACAGCTCTCTCAGTCTTGCATATCCCCACCCCAGCTAAAGGTCAATTTATTTGGGGCTTAGGCAAGAGGCAAGGGCACAGAGGAGAGGAGAACCTGTGTGCTGGAGGGGCCCACAGCTCGCCGGGGCACTTTGATGTCGAAGCCACTCTTGGGGTCCTTCTCTCCACGCAGGGCCGGGTCATTGAAGGGCTCATGTCCTGTCTCCCAGTCACACACAGTCTTCCTGATGGCCTGCAGGACACTAACCAACCATGTCTGGTTAGCAGTTAAGGCCCAGATCACTGACACTGATCACATACACAGTACCCCAGGCCTGCCTACTAGCCACCTCTTTCACACACTCACAGGACCTGAGCAGCATCGGGTGGGGAGGGGTACAACATTACAACAAAAAGGTAATTAGTTAGTTCAATGCATAGTTTTGTTTTCTGTGGACCTGGGGCCTTGACAGACAGAGAGAAAAAGAAAGAAAGAAAGAGAGAAAGAAAGAAAAAAAGAAAGGAAGGAAGGAAGGAAGGAAGGAAGGAAGAAAGAAAGAAAGAAAGAAAGAAAGAAAGAAAGAAAGAAAGAAAGAAAGAATAGAGAAGGAGGAGGAGGAGTGACACCTTTGATGCGGTGTCAGGACTTGAGCTTGGGCTGTACATTGCGGCAAAGCATACCCCTATCACCAGAGTGCTCCGTGTGGTCCTCAATACAAAGTTCTTAAAAACAAGGGGATGGGTGGTGGCACACCTGGTTGAGCGTGGGGAAAGCTTTGCAAGTGGTGAAGCAGTCAGTGCTGCAGGCGTCTCTCTCCCTATCTCCCCCTTCCCTCTTGATTTCTAACTGTCTCTATCCAATAAATAAAGATAACAAAAAAAAAAAAAAAATCACACACACACACACACACACATATATATATATCTCAAAAGTTCTTAAAAACACAGCTTTGTTAGTAATGTCAGAATGTCAGAGTGTCTAACAGGGCTGTAGTCTGCACTGGTGAGCCGGAAAGGGACATTTTATGTCCATCATAAGAGTTGTGTTGGGGGTATCGCATAATGGTTATGCAAAGAGACTCTCATGCCTGAGGCTCTAAAATCCCAGGTTCAATCCCCTATGCCACCATAAGCCAGAGCTGCTCTGGTGTGTGTAAAAAAAAAAAAAAGTGTTAAGGAAAAGAAGAGAACAGACCTTTGAGCTGCTAATCCCTATTTCCTAAAAGAAACATGAACAGGGTTCCAAGTGTTTAAAGAGCACTGGAGGAACTACTCAGAGCAGACACCTCCATGGGCCATCCTGCTTCAGTAGGGAATGCTCTAGATACAACTCAAGTTATTCTATGAGACCACATCACATATTTTCACATACACCAGGTCTTTCACAATCAAATGAGGGGACTAACTTAGAACATTAACATCTCTACTACATACTAAAGGTGAGAGAGCAATTTGGTAAGTACCATAGGGTAAAACCAGGAGACAAGCATATTATGATGGAAAAATGTAAAGAAACAAAATGAAAATAATACATTGTGAGTCACTGTATGCTTCCTATTACATGATCAACTCTGAAACACAACTGATCATTAAGAGAAAAGTAGTTCATATATTTGGGGGCTACTCTCTAACTTAATCCAGCTTCCTAGTCTTATTCTCCTCTGACACCATCTTCTCAGAAAATACATTTAGTCTACCTGTAAGTTAACTATCAGGCAAAAATTAAAGTCATGTGCCCCTTGGAACATACCTAAAATAGACTTCCTAGCTTCTTCCCACATGAAGACCTCTAGTTTCATTTGCTTATTCCTACCTTTGGGTTCCTGTTTATTGAACTAGTTGCTTCATATGCTATCATGATGTCATTCTGACTTTCACAGGCAGACAATCTCACAAATGTGTCCCAGAATCTCACCTCCCCAGAGCCATACCCCACCAGGGAAAGACAAACAGGTTGGGTGTATGGATCGACCTGCCAATGTCCATGTCCAGCGGAGAAGCAACTACAGAAGCCAGAACCCCCACCTTCTGTACCCCATAAACAATTTTGGTCCATAATCCTAGAGAGGGATAAAGAATAAGGAACCGGGAGTCAGGTGGTAGCGTAGTGGGTTAAGCACACGTGGCACAAAGCGCAAGGATTAGCTTAAGGATCCCAGTTCAAGCTCCTGGCTCCCATCTGCAGGGGAGTCGCTTCATAGTAGGTGAAACAGGTCTGCAGGTGTTTATCTTTCTCTCCCTCTCCTCTCTTCATTTCTCTGTCCTATCTAACAACAACGAAATCAATAACAACAGCAATAACAACAACAACAGTAAAAAGACAACAAGGGCAACAAAAGGGAAAATAAATAAAATATATATTAAAAAAAGAATAGGGAACCTTCCAGTGGAGGGGAATGGGACACGAAAATCTGGTGGTGGGAGCTGTGTGGAATTGTACCCGTTATTTTACAATCTTGTTAATCACTATTACGTCACTAATAAAAAATTTAAAAAAGAAAGAAAAGTAGTCCAAGATCATAGTGGATTCGCTACACTATCTTTGTAGTTTACAACTATCTGTAGGGTAGGTCACAAGGAACAGAAAGTACTGAAGACAACACACTGTGAGAGGGCATGTTAGTATGTGTCCCTATAGGCCCGGGGGAAGAATCCAGGATACTTTGGGTCCCCAGACTGCTGAGACACTTTGTAGTAGATTTACTGTCTGTTACGGAAGCTAATCACTGGATCCACTGCAACACACTAAGGAAAAGAGTAACCAAGAAGGGATCTGTAGCTGAAGGGAAATGTACTAAGTATATTTATTTAATGTACTAAGTATATTAATATGTACTAAGTATATTAAATGTACTAAGTATATTAAATGTACTAAGTATATTAAATGTACTAAGTATATTTATTTAATTTAGTGGCTGTTATAGACCTTAACTTATACTATGATCTTGCAGGCTGAGCACAGGGGCATATATGCAGCAGGCTGACCTCTGAATGACGTTCTTTTTCTTCTTGATGGCCTGCCGCAATGGCTCCCTGAGAGTGACCTGGGAGAAGTCCTGCAGCGCAGCATAGATGGTGTGGCGGATGGCATGATTGAACACACTCTCCATTCTGCCCATCAGCACCTGTAAGCCTTTGATCATGGCAATCACCTGTGGAGGAATATGTGACTTTCAGCACGACAGAAAATGACAGGAGAGGTTAGGACATAGTTCATTACTGGGTGGCACTGAGTTCTGAAATACCCAGTGTGGGTGGGCCAGAGGCTGTTTTCCTCTGTACACAACATCACACTCTGACCTGCATTTTGACTCTGCAGCTGCTGCCCACAGCTGCCTTTATTAGCACCTGAGAACAGGGACAGGTGTGTGGCACCTGGGTCGATAGGCCCATAACTGACTGAAAACACTCCCATATTCATTAGGGTATACTCTACTGGGAAGGGCTTAACAAAATCCCAAAGGTAAATAGCCTGGAAGAAAATGCACTGAGCTACTTACAGTGTGTTTCTGAACAGCTTTATACATGAAATTGTCCTCAATGCATATGTGAATGCATTCAATTCAATTTAATTTAATTTAATTTCAATGCAATGTGAATCTTCAATTTATTTCTTTCTGTATTTCCTTTCTTCCTTTCATTATTATTATTATTATTATTGATGATTTGTGTTGTTTTACTAATGAGAGGAGAAAACAGGGACATTTCTACTTAAAGAAAGCATATGCCCCCTTCAAATTCAAATCAGAGGCAAACCAATTTAAAGGGTTTGAATACTATGCATTAAAATTTATGGAGAACAGAACTGTAGGGCTGGCAAAATAGCCATCTCAACAGCTCCAGATCCATTATTTCTTTCCTTCCTTTCTTTCTTTTCTGTCTTTCTTTCTTAAAGACAGAAACAGAAGCAAAGAGAGAGTGAGAGAGCAAAAGAGATTGCAGCAGTAAAGCTCCCTTCAATGTTCTGGTGGCCAGGCTCAAACCTGGATCACATACATGACAAAGCAGCACAATATCCAAGTGAGCTATTTCACCAGCCCTACAGTTTCACTTTTTTGCATGTGGATGGCTAGTTGCTCAAGTACTACTAGTGGAAAAGGAAGGCTTTCCTCATTGAATTGCTTTCACACCCTTGATGCAAATTAGTGGACTATAAATTCTGGATCCTTGGTTCTATTTCATCAATTCTGTAAACTGTGGTAGTGTCTGCTCCCCTCTCTCTTTCTCTCTCTCCTTATTTCCCACTTACATCTTAATTTCTCCATCTTTGTCCAAAATCTTTACATACTTTGACTCGGCAACTCCTCTACCTGACCAATTTGCCATGTGACTAAGAGACCCCTCCCAGTGGCCTAATCACTGACCTTACTGCTATTTTCTTAAACACAGCTGAAGGGCCAGGTGATAGCACTTGTCACCATGCAAAAGGGTCTGGGTTCAAGTCCACTTGAACCCAGACCCTTGCACTTGCAGGGAGGGAAGTTTAACAAGTGGTGAAGCTGTGCCACAGGTGTCTCTCTTTCTCTCTATCACCCCTTTCCCTCTGAATTTCTCCTTGTTTCTACCCAATAAATAAAAATAAAATCAATGATATATAAAAGATTAACATAGTTAATTCAAAATAGCGCAGACAGAAAGGTATTTGGGTAAGGAGAGACAAACTTACCACTGGATTAGGACACAGAGCAGAAATGCATCTTCACATCAACTGATTCACAACAGAATGAGGTGATGGGGAGTAGAGGGTGGGGGGAGGGCAGGGATGGTTTCATAAACTAGTTTTGGAGAATTTCAGATGGAAATATGAAATGCATAATCAAAGTGTCCAGACACACAAACATTTTCTTAAAGATAGGAAAAGTAAAACTAAAGGCAAAACAAACAAACAAAACCCCCTAATGATATTGAGAACTTCGACTTAGCAAACACTCCTGAAAACAGTGTGCCCTGTGACTCAAATGAATAGTGACCAGCCTGTCAGGTCCTGTCCTCTTGTATTCCTGAACTAAGACAAACTGCTCTTTACTCCCCAATCCTCCTGGGGAAGCGTCAACACAAAGACAGTGTTTTTTTGTTCTGACAATTATCGACAAAAGCAAAGAACTACACTAAAGTAGTGACATACAACAGACAGCTTACTCATGCTTTTGCCTTTGCTTCTAAAAGGGAAGAGAGTTTAAGGCCAGAGTCAAGGAGAAAGAGAAAGCAGGCAAACTGTACCTCCACCAGAGCGAACTTCTCCTCACTGGTGTAGTTGTAGCGGGTGGCGCGCTCGTATTCCTCTGCGTTGTCAGGACAGTCCTTGTTGGAGTATTTGTCCGTTGGGTGCACAAGTTTCCATGAATACTGATGTGATTAGAGACAGGGGAGATGTCACACTGAATGCTACATTTACATGCCAGTCTGACTCACACATACAATGCCAGACACAGCCGCTGGAAGGTCAGCTCTCTTGTATCTGCTGCGTCTGTAGGTCACACACATGGATCTGTACTCCACACAAGCCTCTGCACACTACTCATGCACACACATCCACATGCCCCCACACTCTACACCCATAATCATGTCTATCCATTCACATCCATACATGTTCACATACAAGTGCACAAAGCTTTTACACACATACATACCCATGCATATAAGCTCACACACCACTTCTGTAAAACTGCAAAACATTCTGGCCATGTGACAACAGGAGATTAACATCAGTTAAAATGGCCTGGATATTTTGTGCTCAATGTGAAGACTATATGCACTTCATCACCATTTATAACAAGATTTAGGACTGGAGAGACAGCACCAGTATTAGTATAACAGACTTTCATGCCTGAGACTCTGTAGAACCAGGTTCAATCCCTGGCAGCACCATAAACCAGAGCTGAGCAGCACTATTGTAAAGAAATAAGTTAAAACAAGCATTAGCCTTTGAAATAACCATATGCTCATCTAGTTAAATAAATTCTATCTAGCCAAAATAATGACAGAAGGGAGTATCTATGTTTTACAGGTATCCAAATCTATGGGCATGATATAAGACTACATTAGCAACACTAAACAAAGAAATAAATGACTGGACCTCCAGAAGTGTTTATAGAAATGTTCACAGGGACCCTGGTCTCCAACTGTTGGAGGGGAGTTTCATGAGTAGTGAGGCAGGACTGCTTTCTCTCCACCTCTATCCCCCTCTTTTCCCACCCTAATACCCCAATATTTCTCTGTCCCATCAAATAGAAGATTAAAAAAAGGAAAATAAATGCCTACTAGGAGAATGGAGTTGTTATGCAGGCACCAATACCCATCAATAACCTTATTGGTAATTAAAAACACAGAAAGAGAGAACTAGGGGCCAGGTGATGGTGCACTGAGTTAAACGCACATAATATGAAGCCCAAGGATCCATGCAAGGAACCCTGTTTAAGCCCCTGGCTCCCCACCTGCAGGGGGGGGGGGGGTCACTTCACAAGCAGTAAAGCAGGTCTGCAGGTGGCTATCTTTCTCTCCCCCTCCTCTCTGTTGTTATTGGATAATTAAGTATCCAGTAACAACAACAAAAATGGAAAAAATGGCCTCCAGGAGCAGTGGATTTATAGTACAGGCACCTCCAGGGATAACCCTGGAGGCAGAGAGTGAGAGTGAGAGTGAGAGGGAGAGACAAGTAAAAATCACGGGGGCCAGGCAGTGGCGCACTGGTTGAGTGCCCATGTCACCATGTACAAGGACCTGGATTCAAGCCCGCAACTCCCCACCAGAAGGGAAGCTTCACAAGTGGTAAATCAGGTCAATAAGTGTTTCTCTTTGTCCATCTCTCTGTCTCCCCTGACCTCTCAATTTCTATCTGTCCTGTCAAATAAAAAGGAGGGGGAGGAAAAATGGCTGCCAGGAGCAGTGGATTTTTAGTCCCGGCACTGAGCCCCAGCAATAGCACTTGGTGGCAATAAAAAAAAAAGCCAATCATTATATGAACATGAATATAATCAATATGTTTGAAAAGATGAGACCACTAATTGTAACAAACACAAATAAAACTAACACACTTTAATAAAATTTAAATTATGTAAGTATTTTGTGGTGAGGTGGTGGTGCAGTGGTTAAAGTACTGGACTCATGCATGGAGGTCCTGAGTTCAATCTCTGGTATCAAATGTGTCAGAGCAATGCTCTGGTTCTTTCTCTCTCTCCAATTAATGATAAGCAAATAAATACATAAATATTTAAACACAGTAAGTCCTCAACACTGTCAGTTGTAAAGTGACTTTACATAATATAGAAATGACATATAATGAAATCAGGTCCTCAAATAAGTAATTTTGTTCCACAGTTCAAGGTACTCTTCTCACTCATCAACATTATAATAAAATAGTGTTAGTTGAGGAAATGCTGTTTACTCTTATTTCCAGGGACAACGGTAAAAAGAAAATTCACTCAATCAAAACAAACAAACAAAGTGAATCCCCCCCCCCCAAGAAAAAGAAAAAGTTTCCTGCCCTTCTGAACAGAAGTAAGCAGAGTACCTACCACTTCCATGACGTGAGCACTCCACTGGGATAGGAGCTGCAGGCCCTGCAGCGCCAGGTCGAACAACTTCCGGTACTCAGCATCTGTCTTCTGAGCTTCCTGGCGACCTGACCCTGTGACAACCTGCAGTAGAGACATGAACATGGAGAAGTTGTTCTTCATCCAGAAAAAATATACTTGCATCTTTGCTCTGCAATTCATCAAGATCCTTCAAGAAACTACACTTGCAGAATTCAGAAATGACACAGTCTGACACTTCACTCTGCAGAACACTGGCAGATGCACAGCAGGAACTTGGAGCCACAGAGGGATCACATCTGGAGAAACCTCCGGGGCACTCCCCTCCAGGGAAACATGCATACTGTGTTAACAGCTTATGTCAAACCTGCAAAGACACAGGTTGGAGGGGACAGCAGACTTATTTGAGCTTTTTTTTTTTTTTTTTTTTTTTTTGCCTCCAGGGTTATTGCTGTGGCTTGGTGCCTGCACCACGCACGAATCCACTGCTCCTGGAGGCTATTTTTTCCCCTTTTGTTGCCCTTGTTGTTTTATCATTGTTGTGGTTATTATTATTGTTGTTACTGATGTTGTTGGATAGGACAGAGAGAAATGGAGAGAGGAAGGGAATACAGAGAGGGAGAGAAAGATAGTGCCTGCAGACCTGCCTCACCACTTGTGAAGCAACCCCCCCTGCGGTCGGGAGCGGGAGCTCGAACTGGGAGCTTGCACTTTGCACCATGTGTGCTTAACCCACTGCACTACCACCCGACCCCCCAAACCTTCTTTTTAATCACATAGTTTATTTAAAATCTTATGGGATAAAACTATTTTTTTTAGGGGGGGAAGCAATCCCTAAAACTTTAAGCAAAATGAAACTATGAGCTATATTGTGGATTGGTGTCATATCTACACAGAGGAACCAACTAGTATTAGTGGCTGACATTAGATATTCGACATTAAGCTTTTGATGCTGGAGCCTCCATTTCCCAAGATATTCGTCTCAGAGGCTGGAGAACAGCTATGTTGGTAAGAGTAGTTTGTAAGACTGAGGTTCCCAGCTAATCCCTGGTGTTGTACATACCAGAATGGTGCTCTGGCTCCTCCCTTTCTCCCCTTCTCTATATCATATGAAATAAGTACGGTTTGTAAGTTTAATGATAAAGAGCCTGGGAGCTAGCATAAGCAGTTACGCAAGTGACTTTCAAACCTGAGTTTCAATCCCTGGCACTATCATAAGACAGAGCTGAGTAATGCTCTGGTTAAAATAAGTAAGTAAGGGTGGCACACGGTTGAGTGCACGTTACCATGTGCAAGTACTGGGTTCAAGCCCCCCAGTCTCCACTTGCAAGGGGAGAGCTTCACAAGTGGTGCAGCAGTGTTGCAAGGTGTTTCTCTGTCCCTTTCTATCCCCAATTTCTCTCTGTCCTATCAAATAAAAATTAAAAAAATAAGTAAATAATTAGTTTAATAGTGGATGAAAAAGACATCCATATCAAATAAACATTGTACACTACAACCAGATAAAAGGTCAAGCTGCTCCACCCTGTGAACTTCCCCTTCTAGAAAACTCTGGGTCACCAGATAATAACTGACTTTTTTTCCCCCTCTCAGACTCTAATTTCTACTCTTTTGTTTGAAAGTCACCACTGATTAGTGAATCCCCCAAACTCCAAGCACTGCAAGTCAACTCCAATAAAGGTAGAATCTCAAGGCTACTCTCCCTCCTGCTTTCTATCTGTGCCCTCACTGTAATGATCTGTGTGGTCTAGAGAGGTGAGCAATGTACAGTGTTTTTTCCAAAGCTCTTGGTGGTAGTTCCTGAGGTATGTGTCATAAACGTAAGGACTATAAGGGACATCCCAGTCACAAATAAGACACTAGTTAGAGAAAGGGGCGGGGGGTGTGAGAAGAAGGGAGGGCTAGGTAGTCACATGTGGTATGGTTTCAAGAAGGCATAATCAATAAGCTGAGACTTTTTGTAACTAAGAAGTTTGTTTTCTTTTATTATGTATTTTTAACTTTTTTATATATGTCTATTGACTAGAGACAGTCAGAAATCAAGAGGGATGAGGGAGATAAAGAGGAAGAGAGACAACACTGCTAAGCTCTCCCCCTGCAGGTGGGAAATGGGGGCTCAAACCTGGGTCCTTGAGCACCGTAATATGCACTTAACCAGGTGCACTACTGTCTGGCCACCAATAAACTGAAGCTTACTATAAAGCAAACCACTTCAAGGGACTGAAAAACAATGAGCACAGGGGAGGTGCCTCAGCAGGGAAAATACCTGCCCTCAAGGTATAAGCCCCTGGATTTAATCCTCAGCACCACATGGAATCAATACAGACATAACGGGAAAAGAAAAGTGTAGCTGAGGTGCTAATGCACCGGGCTGAGCACACATGTTACAATGTGGAAGGACCTGGGTTCAAGCCCCCAGTCCCCACCTGCAGGAAGAAAGCTTCGAGATCAGTGAAGCAGTGCTGCAGCTGTCTTTCTGTCTCTTTCCCTCTCTCTTCTTTCCCTCTTGATTTCTCTGTCTGTATCCAATCAATAAAAAATGTTAAAAAAGGAAGTCGGGTGTAGCGCAGCAGGTTAAGTGCACGTGGCGCAAAGCCAAGGGCTGGCGTAAGGATCCCGGTTCGTGTCCCCGGCTCCCCACCTGCAGGGGAGTCGTTTCACAGGCGGTGAAGCAGGTCTGCAGGTGTCTCCCTTTCTCTCCCCCTCTCTGCCTTCCCCTCCTCTCTCCATTTCTCTCTGTCCTATCCAACAACAACAACAATAATAATAACTACAACAATAAAACAACAAGGGCAACAAAAAGGGAATAAATAAAATAAGTATTTAAAAAAAAGTTAAGAAAAATAAAATAACTGCAAAACAAATCTTAGTTTAGAGGGGCCAGGTGGTGGCGCAGCTGGTTGAGCACACGTTACAATGCACAAGGACCCAGGTTCAAGCCCCAGTCCCCAACTTCAGGGAGAAAGCTTTATAAATGGTAAATCAGTGCTTCAGGTGTCTCTGTCCCTCTCTATCTCCCCCTTCCTTTTAATATTTGGCTGTATCTATCCAATCAATAAATAAAAATAATTTTAAAAATTTAATCTTATTTTAGTAGGTCTACCATTATTCCAATATACTATTATAATATATAGTGCATGCCCATTTGTCAGTAGAAGATACATTCTAAGGTCACCAGTGGATGTGTGAAACTGCACAATAGAAACTCCATGGGAGTTGGGTGGTAGCATAGTGGGTTAAGTGCACATGACATGAAGCACAAGGACCGGCTTAATGATCCCGGTCCAAGCACCCGGCTCCTCACCTGCAGCAGAGTCGCTTCACAAGCGGTGAAGCAGGTCTGCAGGTGTCTATCTTTCTCTACCCTCTCTGTCTTTCCTTCCTCTCCCCATTCTCTCTGTCCTATCTAACAACAAAGATGACATCAACAACAATAATAACTACAACAATAAAAAACAAGGGCAACAAAAGGGAAAATATTTTTAAAAATTAAAAAAAAAACTCCACTAGCTCTGTGTATTCCTATACATACCTACTTATAACAAAGTCTGACTTATAAATTAGCTACTAGTACATTAGTAAATTAGTAATACTAGTAAATTAGTATAGTGGCTAGAGTGCTGGACTAATAATCTTGAGCTCCTAAACTCAAAATCCTGAGTTTGCTTCCCAGAATTGCACATGCCAAAGTAATGCTCTGACTCTCCCTTTCTCCTTTCTATAGTTAATATTTTTTAAATGTGTATGCAAGACACAGTAAGAGACTAGTAGTAATAGGTATACAACACAGTAATTATAACAATGAACTATAATTTATGTAACTATACTCTCAAAATATCATTATATACATAACATTTTTAGACTGCAGTAACTAAAACTGGAAAATGAAAGCAGAGAAAAAGAGGAACAACTGCACTCCAGTACAGAATTATATTGTTTACAGCATTCAAATTGTTATTAGAAAACATTATAGGGTACGTGGTAGTGCAATTGGTTGATTGCACATGTTACAATGCTCAGAGCCAGTTCAAGCCCCCAGTCCCCACCTACGGGGAAAGCTTCATGAGTGGTGAAGCAGTGTTGCAGGTATATCTCTCCTCCTCTTTCACTCCATTCCCTCTTGATTTCTGGCTGTCTCTATCCAATAAATAAATAAAGATAATAATTTTTTTTAAAGATTAAAAAAGAAAACATTATATATTAGAATTTACAATTTCATTGTTCCTGGTAATTATATTATTATTAGCAGTGCTGTTAATACTGTTTTGGGACTGCTCAGGGTATTTTAAAACACCAAGTCAAAACACATTGAAAATTATAAAGAACCTGGATTTTTCAGCATGAAAGAAAAAAGAAAAAGGGGCCGGGCAGTAGCATTGTGGGTTAAGCACACATGGCGCGAAGCACAGGGACTGGAGTAAATTCTAATGGAACATATATTTAGATGTAGAATAAAATAAATCTTATCCATTCCTAAAAAAATATATAAGAAATTAAAAAAAAAAAAAAAACACTATCAAGAGAGGCAGCACAGTGCTAGAGTGCAGGACTTGCACGCATGAAGTCCAGAGCTTATTTTCCCCGGATATCAAACATACTAGAATGATACTCTGATTCTCATCATTAAAAAACTATTTAATTAAAAAGTAAAACATGGGAGTCAGTGGTAGCATAGCAGGCTAAGTGCAGATAGCGCAAAGCGCAAGGACTGGCGAAAAGAACCCAGTTCGAGCCCCCGGCTCCCCACCTGCAGGGGAGTCACTTCACAAGTGGTGAAACAGGTCTGCAGATGTCTATCTTTCTTTCTCTCCTCCTCTCTGTCTTCCCCTCCTCTCTCCATTTCTATCTGTCCTATCCAATGACAGCAATAATAACAACAACAACAATAGACAACAAGGGCAACAAAAGGGAAGGGATAGCCTCCAGGAGCAGTGGATTCATCATGTAGGCACTGAGCCCCAGCGATAACCCTGGAGGCAAAAAAAAGGTGAGTGCACAGGGTGCAAAGTGCAAGGACCTGTGTAAGGATTCTGGTTCAAGCCCCCGGGTCCCCATCTGCAGGGGAGTCACTTCACAAACAGTGACGCAGGTCTGCAGGAGTCTCTCCTCCCCCTGTCTTCCCTTCCTCTCTCCATTTGTCTCTGTCCTATCCAAAAAACGACATCACAACAACAATAATAACCATCACAATGATAAAACAACAAGGGCAACAAAAAGGGAGAAAGATGGTCTCCAGGAGCAGTGGATTTGTGCTTGCACTGAGCTCCAGCAATAACCCTGGAGGCAAATAAAAGAAAAAGAAACTTAAGCAGCCTGACTTGAAAAACAATATTCAAGTGGTCTGGGAGATGGTACAGTGGATAAAGCACTGGATTCTCAAGCATGAGGTCCAGAGTTCAATTCTCAGCAGCACATGTTACCAGAGTGATGTCTGGTTCTCTCTCTCTCTCCTATCTTCATAAGTAAATAAATAAAGAAAATCTTTAAAAAATATTCAAAAAAGTCGAAAGGTCATTTTCAATGATGCTAGGGAATCTATTATTTTAACAGCTAAGACAAAAAGCGAAAGAAACCAGCTTGATCCAGCTGTAACCTAACTTCAGACCACTTCCTGCCTGACTCTTCAAAATGGCCCAGGAGACAGCACAGTGCATATGGCACTGAACTCTCAAGCATGAGGTCCCAACTGATCCTAAGCACTGCATGTGCCAAAGTGATACTCTAGTTCTCTCTGTCTCTCCCTCTCCCTCTCCCTCTCCCTCTCTCTCTCTCTCTCCCTTCCCCCATAAATACATCTTTGAAAAAACAAAAGTAAAAACTCCTCTCTATCCTGACCTTGAGATTGTGCCTCTAAGCACACTCCAATCATGATTCCTGTTCTTGACTCAATACTCTGCCTGACATTACAGCCCAATTATTTCTCAGCTGGCATTATTCACTACTTCTCTCTCTCTACTATTCTCTGATCCTGCCATCACTCTCTTGCCCACTGGATGTGAAGAAGTTGACACTCCCACTGCTCAGAGCATCTCCCACCCAGCCCAATCTTAAGCAGCACTGGTCTGGTCCATCTTTGGCAGGTGTAGGGAATATCCTTCAAACAACAAGCAAACAAAGTGGGAAGGAACTAAAAAGACCCACAGCTGAGGAGCTAGTACTCCTTCCTATAACCAACCCCAGGTTCCCCTCTTGGAGCCAAATGTCCCCCTACAGGCCACCTCCCTCTAGATACAAAGGTGTCCGTGAAACAGAATCACCCTTTTCTGCATCCCTCTCCCAGCAGTTTGGAACCAGGGGACCAGACAAGGACATAGTGACTTCATTTACAGTCTCCTCTCACTTCTTTCTTTATGGATCTCTACTACAGTTTTCTAAAAAACAAGATGCTTTTGGTACAGTTGATGACTGCTTTTAAAGTATTTGACACTGGTGCTGGGAAAATTGCTTACCCAGTAAAGTCACAACTTCTGTTCAAGGTGCTGGGTTAGAACCCCAGCACTATGTGGTTAGAAGCACAAAACTGGGAGTTGGGCGGTAGGTAGCACAGTGGATTAAGTGCAGGTGGCACAAAGCGCAAGGACCAGAGTAAGGATCCCGGTTTGAGCCCCCGGCTCCCCACTCACAAGGGAGTCGCTTCACAAGCAGTGAAGCAGGTTTGTAGGTATCTATCTTTCTCTTCCTCTCTCTATTTCTCTCTGTCCTGTCCAACAATGATGACATCAATAGTAACTACAACAATAAAACAACAAGGGCACAAAAAGGGAATAAATAAATAAATAAATAAATATTTAAAAAAAAAAAAAGAAGCACAAACTATGTGGGCACACCATGGACAATGAGGAGTAGGGTAGGGGTGGGAAATCTCCATGAATTGTGGAGCAAGCTAAAAGGTCTCTTCTCTCTCTCTCTCTCCACATATATAGAAATATCTTCTCTAGATCTATTTATATAGCTATATGTAGATAGATCTCTCATATATGTGTGTGTGTGTGTGTGTGTGTGTGTGTGTGTGTGTATTTCCTTTTCTTCCTTACTCTCGCTCATAATTTTTTTTAAAGATTTTATTTATTTATCATAAAGATAGGAGGATAGGAGGACAAAGAAAGAGACATCACTCTGGCACATGTGCTGCTGGGGATCGAACTCGGGACCTCATGTTTGAGAGTCCAAAGCTTTACCACTACACCACCTCCTGGACCACAAATTAAAAAAAAAATTTTTTTATTACTAGCCACTCAAGATAACTTACCTGGAAAGAGTACCTGCTTTGTCATGCACGGGACCCAGGTTTGAAGCCAGACCCCACTACATTGGAGGAAGCTTCACTGCTGTGGTGTCTTTCCCCTTCTTCCTCTATCTCTATTTATGTATCTGAGAAAAGTCACCCTGAAGCAGTGAAGGCCCAGCAATGGCATAATAACTGAATTAAATTTTAAAAGAAGTTAAAACAAGTTGGGCTCGAGAGGCTGCTCAGTGGAGTTACACAGGTGTGTTTTACACAGCTGATATTATGTGACATTGCTTCTCAAAGTGACCAACATTCATACATGGGTGTAGAGAGAATAGTGGCACCACAGGGCCCTCTGTGCTGGGAAGCCCAAGCTGAACAGCTCACCTCATTGTTGCTGTAGCGTGCCAGCTCTGAGATGAAGCGCATGTGGTCCTCCCGGATCTGAATCATCTGCTCACAGATGTTGTACTGCGGGCTGCTGCCAGAGGAGGTGCACGTCCACCTGGGGGCGGGAGGGAGGTGTGTGTCCCCTGTGGGCATTTGTACTGCATCACAGGGATGGGGTGGTGTGGACTCGTGTGGCAGATGCAGGGAGTGAGGGTCGACAGCCCTCTCAGGAACACCACATGCTGACTGGAACACAGAGGTTCACGGGCATATGAAATGCTGTCATTTCCTCAGATAGGAAATGTCTGTGCTTTGGAGAAAGAACCAGAATCTCTGCTTAATCAACAAATCTCTTGCTACAAAATGGAAAGATGTGCTGAATTTCAGGCATCTCACCACTCCTGAAAGGACCCTCTGGTGTATTACTAGCAAACTTTTTTTTTTTTTTTTTTTTTTTTTTTTTTGCCGTCAGTCACTGGGGCTTGGTCCTGGCACTTTTGGTGGCTTTTTAAAAAAATCCCCTTTCATTCAATAGGACAGAGAAAAAGTGAGTGGAGGACACCTGCAGACCTGCTTCACCATTTGTGAAACATCCATACTGCAGGTGAGGAGCTGGGTCCTTGTGCGTATCCTTAGGCATAGTACTATGTGCACTTAACTGAGTGCACCACCACCAGGCCCCCCCATTACAGGCTAACTTGATGGGAAAAGGTATTACCCACATGAGAAACAAACTACTGTAGCAAACACATCTGCCACAGACTCAGGGACTAAACCTATCCTTACTAAGACTGTACTGAAACTCAACATTATAGAAGAGAAAACACTAAGCAGAACTTGGACTGGAGCTGGTGTATTGCACCAAAGTAAAAGACTCTGGGGTGGGGGAGAGGGTTCAGGTCCTGGAACATGATGGCAGAGGAGGACCTAGTGGGGGTTAAATTGTTATGTGGAAAACTGGGAAATGTTATGCATGTACAAACTATTGCATTTTACTGTCAACTGTAAACCATTAATCCCCTAATAAAGAAAATTTTAAAAAAGTAAACCAACATTACTTGAAAGTTAGACTTGCTATAAACCATCTGTGTACACAAAACACCATTTAAAAAGTAAACAGACAGTGTCAAGTTATTGGGAGAGGAAAGTTGCAGGTGGAGAGATAGCTTACTGGGAAGGGTGTCTGTGTTACCATGCATGTGCCTAGCACCTCTGCACTGCTATGACAACAAAAAGAAAACTTCAATGCTATGGTATCACTCTATCTGAATGAAACAATGGCCTTGAGGCTGGCAGATAGCTCATTTAGTGGAACACACACTTTACCATGTACAGGAACCCCGATTCAAGGCCCCAGTTACTACATAGGAGCACCATGCAAAAAGAGAGCAGTACTGTGGTATCTTTCCCACTCTATCACAGAAAAAGAAAAAGTACATTAGGAGCCAGTGGAATCATACAGCCATAAGGAAAGGAGTATGCAAAGAAGCCTGCAAAAGTCAATCTATGTGCTAACAGCCTGTTAGGGTAGCAGCACTAGAGTATAATGCTCTTAGACCAGGTGGCCACATGGAAGGTAAAGCTAAGATCATGGAAAGCAGTACTTGTTCGAAGTCAGAGACTGAATTAGTGGCCAAAGTGGAGAGTATGAGTATGAGTATGAGTATGAGTTGAATATAACGTTGAATATGAGTATGAGTTGAATATAACGTAGATGAGGGCAAGTAGTAGTCCAGTTGGTCACATATCAGATCTAATGACTGATAAAAAATTATCAGCATGGGGGGGGTAGCGCAGCGGGTTAAGCGCACATGGCACAATACACAAGAACCAGCGTAATGATCCTGGTTCGAGCTCCTGGCTCCCCACCTGCAGGGGGTAGCTTCACAAGTTGTGGAGCAGGTCTGCAGGTGTCTGTCTTTCTCTCCAACTCTCAGCCTTCCCCTTCTCTCTCTCTGTCTCTGTCCTATCCAACAAGGACATCAATAACAACAAAAATAATAACCACAACAGCGATAAAAAAAAAAATGGCAACAAAAGGAAAAAAAATAGCCTCCAGGAGCAGTGGATTCATAGTGCATGCACCGAGCCCCAGCAATAACCCTGGTGGCCAATATATATATCAGCATGATAGAACACAAAAGTATTTGTATAGAACACAAGTATTTGTACCAGGTCTAAGGACATCTATAAATCCCAAACTTAATCTCCCCCCAATGTTTGCATGATCGTGAGGGCTTCAAGCTGTTAATTTTTCACTACCCCTCCCTGGCGACCAACATAGTTGACATGTGTCTTCTCCTTCATATGCCTGACATGTACTCAGTCTCAGACTGCAAATCATTATAGTATTTTCTCTATGAATTGTTAGTGTTTGTGTAAGAATGATTATGGTATAAAAGGAGACCCTCACTAGAGAAAGGGGTGCAGAATTTATGGTATGAGTCATTCTGTGCCTTATGCACCAATAACGCTGTTTTCCTGTTATAATTCTTTACCCACTGACTTCCAGCTTACAAAGAAGTAAGTTAGCAGAGATCTGCAAACTCAGCATGAGCCTAAAAAGGCCATCTTTTGTTAGGGCCCTAAGAGACATACAATGATATGTAGTTATTTTTTAACTTAATTTTTTTTTGTTGTTCTCTCCAGAACTTCACCACTTTGGTTTGACTTTTTCAGATAGAATGAGAAAGACAGGGAGTTGGGCAGTAACGCAGCGGGTTAAGCGCAAGTAGCGCAAAGGCAAGGACTGGCGTAAGGATCCCGGTTCGAGCCCGTGGCTCCCCCCCACCCCCCGCAGGGGAGTTGCTTCACAAGTGGTAGGTGTCTATCTTTCTCTCCCCCTGTCTTCCCCTCCTCTCTCCATTTGTCTCTGTCCTATCCAACAACAACAGCATCAACAACAACAACAATAACTACAATGATAAAATAACAAGGGCAACAAAAGGGAATAAATGAATACATAAATATTGAAAAAAAAGAATGAGAAAGACAGAGAGGGAGAGATACCACAGCACTAAAGCTTCCATAGTGCCACCATGCTCCCATGTGGTGTGCTGGGAATTCAAACTTCAATAGTGTGCATGGATCCCTCCCAGATGAGCTGCCACCCTGATTTACATTCTTTTTAAAATTGCCACTAGTGGTATCTCTGGGGTTCAGTGCGGCCACAGGAGTCCACCACTCTTGGTGGCTATTTTCTTTTCTTCCCATTTATTTATTTTTAGTTTTTTATTTGATAGAACAGAGAGAAATTGAGAGGGGGAAGAGAAGTAGAGGGGAAGAGGGGAAGAGACAACTGAAGACATGCTTCACTGCTTATGAAGTGTCCCTCCTGTAGGTGGGGGGGCTGGGGCTGGAACCTGGGTCCTTGTGCATAGCAACGTGTGCTTGACTGGATGTGCCATTGCCTGCCTCCCCCAACATAGATTTTTTAAAGAGTTGTTTACAAAAGAAGCAAAGAAGAGCAGATGACAGAGACCCCAAAGAGCCTAGTGTTTACAGTTTGCCGCATCTATGTTTATCAAAGTTCTGGCTGAACCTGCACACATGCTGGGACATGCCAGACAAAAGAATCCTGGGGGATTTAACTGGTTATGTGGAATCTACAATAAATATACACTGTCTACCTGAAGCTTGAACAAGGCAGAAGCTAGGAGTTTCAACCCCATTTTTCAGTTACACAGGGTGGGAACCTGGGGCCCCACACCTTAGTTCTGCACTCTGCCTAGTAGTGTTCAAATCTTTCTCAAGAAACAAACACATTAAAAAAAAAAAGTGTGGGGGATATTCTTATCACTTCTCACTATCCCCAATCCCTATCTACTAGTCTACTTTTTGTCTCTGTAGATTTTCCCTATTTGCCTATTCTGGACCTTTTATATATCTACAAAACAGAACTATACACAAAAAAAAAAAGAAAGAAAATCTATATGATTCTCCCCCCCAAAAAAAACCTAACTGATAACACAGACAATCAATTAACACATGCTTTAGATATAGAGATACAAGACTGATGAAGAGGAACAATGAAATAAAAAAATCAACCAATGGACATAGATAATAAAACTAAGATTAGGAAGCTGGGTGGTGGTACACCCAGTTAAGCATACATATCACCATGTGGAAGGACCCAGGTTTGAGCTCCCAATCCTCATGTGCACGCGAAACACTTCATGAGCAGTGAAGTGAGTCTACAGGTTATCTATTTTTCTCTCTCCGCCTCTGTCTCCCCTTCCCTCTCAGTTTCTCTCTGTCCTGTCAAAGAAAAATAGAATGAAAGAAGGGGAAAAAAATAAAGAGAGAAAGAAGGAAAGAAGGAAGGGAAGGAAGGGAAGGAAGGGAAGGAAGGGAGGGAAGGAAGGAAGGAAGGAAGGAAGGAAGGAAGGAAGGAAGGAAGGAAAAAATGGCCACCAGGAGTGGTGGATTTGTAGTGCAGGCACTGAGCCCCAAAAATAACCCTTGTGGCAAAAACCAAAACCAAAACCAAAAAAAAACTAAGGTTACCTGAAGGGCCGAGAGTATGGTGAGGTACAGTGGTGAACTTTGTTTTATTTTTTAATAAATCCAATGGTCTCTTTTTTTCCCCACCAGGGTTATCACTAGGGCTGTGCATGCAAGACTCCACCAATCCTGGCAGCCACACCCCCTTTTTAATAGAGAATGAGAGATAAAAAAGGAGACACAGGGAGGAAACAACCATGCAGCATTGCTCTACAAGTCATGAATTTCGGCCCCCCTTGGGTGGGGACCAGGAACTTGAACCAGGTCCTCAAATACTGTGAAGTGTGTGCTTTACGGGGTGAGTCACCACCTGACCCCAACTTCATCATCATCATCTTTTTTTTTTTTTGAAAGCTATCCTGTAAGAAGGTAAATGCCACTGTCAGCAACAGAAATGTCACAAAACGTCCAGAGACATCAGGCGTGGAATGTCAACTCTTCAGTTTCATTACTCTGGTGAGACCTTTCCTATCTCATAGGACTCCTTAACTCCACTTCGGGTGGCCCACTTCTTAACAAAACCTCAAAACCTAGATATAGACCAGTGCCCATGAGATAGGGCATATGTACATGTATCCATAAGTTAGGAGAAATATACCGTAAAGCAAAAGTGCACCATAATTTGCAATGAGTCAATAAATGAAGCAAGAAAGTATAGAGAAATAAGGCACCTTAAAGTACCTAATGAAACAGCTTCTACTTAGATTTAAATACCCTCCTCACCTACCTCCTAATACACATCCCCCAATAACTCCAAATCGAGCCATGTCAGACAAAGTAAGGACTACAAAAGCTCAATAAGGGCAAGAGACTGGCATACTTTAATGATGACTCCTTAGTCACTATTAGGCCACCCCATCACCTGGGGCCCTAGTCAGGGAGCCCCAGGGTTTCCACACAGACATGATGGGCCTAGACCTCTAACAGATCCCTCTTGCCACTATCACTGGTTATCTCCATCAGGAACAACACAATGGACCCCTCTGTGGGCCCCCATAGAGCCTTGCTTTCAACTTGGATCAATAATGGTAGGGAATGTTCCATTCTCCAAAGGGAGGTTGGACAAAATAGTCCACCTATTACCCAAGGAAGATGGGTCCTGAAATGAGTGCAGCCTAGAATGTTCCTAGCCATGATCACAGAATGCGACCTCAGACCTACACGAACGCAGAGGTTACATAGGCTCCTGTGCTGAATATGGGTCCCAGATCAAACCGGTGGGGTTTACAATTAACTATATTTATATACTTTCCCCATATCTGGGAGCTACTCTCTTCCTTGACCCAGCTTTCTCATCCTTTTTCCAACTATGACACCATCTCTGCAGACAATAACCTGGGTCCCACCTGCATATTAGATATCAGGTGAAGGCAAAAACTAGCAAAGTCATGGACCCTCTGGAATATACCTAAAACAGATCTACTAGCTTTTTCTAAAACGAAGACCCCAAATCTTCATCTGCAATAGTCTTGCCTTTAAAGAGCTCATGATTAGTCAATATTTGTTCTGCTTTATATCTTAACTTTTTTTCAGCCACCAGGTTCCAGATACCATGATACCAACTTCCTTGGGCAAAGGTCCCACCATGTGTCTTGGAGCCTTGCCTCCCTAGATCCCTGTCCCACCAGGGAAAGAGAGAGACAGGCTGGGAGTATGGATCAACCTGTCAACGCACATGTTCAGCGGAGAAGTGATTACAGAAGCTAGACCTCTTCCACCTTCTGCACCCCACCATGATCCTGGGTCCATACTCCCAGAGGGATAAAGAATAGGGAAGCTATCAAGGGAGGGGATTGTATAGGGAGCTCTGGGGGTGGGCACTGTGTGTAAATGTACCCCTCTTATCCTATAGTCTTGTCAATATTTCCATTTTATAAATAATTTTTAAAAAGTCACAAAACAAGTCTAGGATAGGTTTCAGCCTCAGGTAAAATAGCTTTGTGACCTCTGTAACACAAACAACTATCCTTCTCTCACCCCCACCATCAGGGCTGGTAAGATTTACCAACTCACCACTGGGAACAGGCAATATGTTTACAATTGTATGTTATTGACCAGTGCTGTAAAATAGGATTGTCTGGGATGATAGAAGAGTTCTATATCTGTATTGTCCAACATGGCAGCCACTAAATTGAAAAGCCACCTTTTGAAATGTGGTTATTCTTATACTGTCAAAATTAATTTAAAAGGAAACAGACACGGGTTGGGTAGAAAAGCATAATGGTTATACCAAAAGACTTTCATGCCTGAGGCTCCAAGGTCCCAGGTTCAGTCCCCAGCACCACCAGAAACCAGAGCTGAGCAGTGCTCTGGTAGAAAAAAAAAAATTATTTATTTATTTATTTATTGGATAGAGACAGTCAGAAATCAAGAGGGAAGGGAGGGATAGAGAGACACACCTGTTGCATTGCTTCACCACTTGTGAAGCTTTCCCCCTGCAGGTGGAGACTGAGGGCTAGAACTGGGTCCCTGCGCACTGTAACATGTGTGCTCAACCAAGTGCGCCACCACCTGGCCCCCCCCAAAAAAATTTTTCAACAATAAAGTAAACAGACACGTGTATCCAAGGGTACCTACTAGGACTCTCTGAGGTCAAAAGTGTTATTTCTTAAATAAGTAGAGTTATTAAAGAACAAATCAGCATCATGCAGAAGGCCCCAAATAAGTAGCTCACTGTCCTACCGAGATTTATTTTCCTCATAGTGGGCACTGGTCTTGATGTATCTTGCCAGTTCTATTTGCATGTCACCGAACAGTGGAACCACCTGGAGTTGCTACATTCAAAGAACAAAACAAAAAAGAAAGAAAAAGATCATCATGTGTGCTTAATTGACAAATACATAATCACAGAGGGATGAGTAATACTGATAATTACTGTGGACTGAATGCTATCTCTGCAAATCATTTGCTAGGAAAGAACTTGCAAATAACTTCCACATTTACTTTAGGAACAAAATACTGGGTTGTCAGAAAAGTCAAGAAGCACTTTTGCATAGAAAAAATGTCACACACCCTCCTCTCTTACCCCTCCTTCACTTCCCTCAATCACTTTATCTACTCAACTAATTACACAAAAGACACATTTCTTATTCTCTTCTGAAAGCATCAGCATTATTACCAACCCCAATAATCTTTAGAAGAAACATTGTATACAGTTGGCCAAGAGATACACTGAAAAAAGTATTTATCAACTAATGGACAATTATTGTCTCTATAACAACCTTCATTAGAAATCACCCAAACAAATAAAAGCAGTAACACTGAATGAAGGTTAGCTTAGTCCCCACTAAAATCCTAGGTGTATTTCCTCCCTAACTTGAGGCCAGACCCCATATACCTAATACCAGTTTGGATACAACAAATGATGCTCAAAGTTTTAACAACTGAGAGGAAACCTAAGCTTATCAGGTAAAGATGGGACTACAAGATCTGGAAAAGGGCAAGAGACTGGTTCCCTTAATGATGGCCTCGTTGGTCAGTTATCAGGCCACCTCATCACCTGGGACTCTAGTCAGGGAATCTGTGGATTCCTCCACAGATTTAATGGGTTTTGACCTCTAATAGATCCCTCTCCCTTCTGCTCACTTCCATCAGGAATATCACTATAATTCCTCTTGTGGGCATCTTCAGGACCATAACCTCAGTGTTAAGGTCTGCCTCACTCTCCAAAGAGAGGCTGAATCGTCCTACTCTGCCACTCAAGGAAAACTGAACCTGAAATGAGTGCAGCCTAGAATGTTCCTAGCTGTGACCATGGACACAGACTGAAAGGGACTCAGAGGTTATACAGGCTCCTGTGCTAAATATGAGTAGATATGGGTCCTGGGTCAGGTCGACATGATAAATAATTATATTTATATGTTTTCTTCAAGTCAAGTGTGGGAGTTATTCTCTGCCCTGGTCCAGCTTTCTAGTTCTATTCTCAACTATGACACCATCTTCCCAGACACTATTTTTAGTCTACTTGTAGGTTAGCTATCAAGCTCCAGCAAAAATATTACCAGTCATGGACACCTAATAACATACCTAATGTTGACTTCCTAGCTTCTATCCATCCTAAAATTCCTATGCCCATCTGCTCTATTTCTACTTTATGGTTCCTGTTCATTAAACATTTTGTCCTGCCTTTTATCTTACTGTATTTCAGCCAACAAGCTGTGGATGCAACGATGATTTTATCCGGAACTCCCTGAGCAGATGACCTCACCGATGTGTCCCAGAACCTTACCCCACCATGGAAAGATATCAACAACCATGTCTGGGGGGAGGGGGAAGCAATTACAGAAGCCAGACCTTTCACCTTCTGCACCCAAAAATGAACTTTGGTCCATACTCCCAGAGAGGTAAATGATAGTAGGAAGGTGACCAGAGGGCTCTGAACTCCAATTTCATAAGGACCCAGAGAAAGAAGAGAAGGGAGGAGGAGGGGGAGGGAAGGGGGAGAGGGAGGAGGGGGAGGGGAGGAGGAGGAGGAGCAATAGGTGTGACTTAGAAAGGAAGAGAAGGGGGGTCGGGCGGTGGCGCAGTGGGTTAAGCGCACGTGGCGCAAAGCGCAGGGACCGGCGTAAGAATCCCGGTTTGAGCCCCCGGCTCCCCACCTGCAGGGGCTTCGCTTCACAGGCGGTGAAGCAGGTCTGCAGGTGTCTGTCTGTCTCTCCCCTCTCTCTGTCTTCCCCTCCTCTCTCCATTTCTCTCTGTCCTATCCAACAACAAAGCAACGACAACAACGGCAATAATAACCGCAACGAGGCTGCAACAACTAGGGCAACAAAAAGGGGGGAAAATGGCCTCCAGGAGCGGTGGATTCATGGTGCAGGCACCAAGCCCAGCAATAACCCTGGAGGAAAAAAAAAAAAAAAAAGAAAGGAAGAGAAGGCAGGATCATAGAAAAAAACTGGCAGGGCCAGGTGGTGGTGCGCCTGATTGAGTGAGTGCACATGCTACAGTGTACAAGGACTCGGGTTTGAGCCCCCAGTCCCCACCTTCAGGGGGAAAGCTTTGTGAGTGGGGAGGCAGGTCTGCAGGTGTCTCTCTCCCTCTCTAGCTTCCCTCCTCCTCTGAATTTCTGGCTATCTCATTCCAATAAATAAATAATTATAATTTTAAAATTTTAAAAAGAAAAAAGTGGCAAATATATATACATGTAGATAGTTATGGAACTAACAGTCAACCCATATCTTTGATCTTGGGAGAACTACTGCAGTTTCCAACAGAGGGAATGGGGACACAGAACTCTGGTGGTGGGAAAGGTGTGAAACTATACCTGATATCTTATAATTTTGCAAATCAATATTAAATCATTAATAAAAACAAAACAGAAAAATACATTATCATTTTTCCACCAACCCAATACAACTTAAAAGAACTATTTGTAAAAACAATTCAAATATTAAAATTAACCTGCTTTATCTGCTACTGAATAGATTCGTAGTCATAAAAAATTGCATTTTACGGACAAGTGGTGGCTCAACAAATTAAAAAAAATTCACATTTCTACATATGCACAACTAGAAAATAAAATTCAATCAATCTGCAACCAAAAATTTAAAATATTTATGAATAAAGCTAACAAGATATTTTTTTATTATTGTTATTTATTATTGAATAGAGATAATCAGAAATCAAGAGGTAAGGGGAAGATAGAGAAGGAGAGAGACAAAGACACCTGTAGCCCTGTTTCACCACTCATGAAGCCTCCCCCTGCAGATGGAGGCTAGGGGCTCGAACCTGGGTCCTTGTGCACTGTAAGATGTACATTCAATCAGGCGTGCCACCATCCACTTCTGGCTGTCTCTATCCAATAAATTAAATTAATAATTAAAAAATAAGAGTTATATAGGTAAGAATGTTAGCACACATCTGTCAAAGGACACATACCTTCTGACATGTCATATATAATATGAAATATATAACATGACAAAGAACTGACAAATCAATTGGGGGGAAAAAAGAGCAAGAGGTATGAAGTCACTTTACAAAAGGTTGAGAGTGTAAAGGTCATCAGGGAAACAGCAAATCAAGGGGGGTAGACAGCATAATGATTACGCAGAGATTCTCATGCCTGAGGCTCCCAAGTCCCAAGATCAATCTCCTGCATCCCCATAAGCCAGAGCAGTGCTCTGATTAAATAAAAGGCAAGTCAGAAGGAAATGCTAACATGACAAACACACTTTGTAGGAGGTACCTCTTCTCTGCCCTCCCTCCGAAAAAACATGAGTATCAAGTGCTGGCAAAGATGTGAAGGATGCAGAAAGCTCACGAGTCGGGAGTCGGGCAGTAGCGTAGTGGGTTAAGCGTAGATGGCGCTAAACACATGGACCGACTAAGGATCCTGGTTCGAGCCCCGGCTCCCCACCTGCAGGGGAATCGCATCACAGGCGGTGAAGCAGGTCTGCAGGTGTCTTTCTCTCCCCCTCTCTGTCTTCCCCTCTTCTCTCCATTTCTCTCTGTCCTATCCAACAACGACATCATCAATAATAACAACAATAACTACAACAATAATTTAAAAAGGGCAACAAAATGGAAAATAAATAAATAACTATTAAAAATTTTTTAAAAAAGAAAAGAAAGCTCACGGGTCATGTGGGAGAATCATGAGGCCGTATCTATAACACCAAAAAAGTCTGCACCTATGACCCCAGCCCTAGCATTGGGTACATGTGCACAGAGCCATGAATGCCTAAAGACTATCACAGTAAGCTCTGCAGGAATGATTCCCACAGTCAGAGAGAAAAAGGCATGTAACTCACCTTAAAGTATTTGTCAATTTTAGATAGGTTTATTCTTTTCTTGGCATCTAGTTTATAGATGTTGCTTACACTTCCATCCATCAAATACAGACCAAACCCCATAACCTGGAAAAAAAAAATTCATAATATGGTACAGAAAATTCAGATGTGTAGAATTAATTACCCATACGCTCATACACAGTTACAGTTTATCATTTTGAAATGGTAACTTATCCTTTTTAAAAGAGTTTGTAAAAATAGCTAGAAACAGGAAGTCCTTGCACTTGGTACTATGTGTACTTAACTGGGTGCACCACGGCCTGGCCCCCCCTTTCCATTCCTATCTCCCATGCAGAAAATCAAAAAATAAATGTTTTTATTTATTTTTCTATTTTAGTTTTATTTCTATTTTTTATTTTATATTTGATAAGGACAGAGAGAAATTGAGAGGGAAGGGGAAATAGAGAGGACGAGAGAGACACCTGTAGCCCTGTTTCACCACTCAAAAAGCTTCCCCCTGCAGGTGGGGAGTGGGGGTTCAAACCTGAATCCTTGTGCATGTTAATGTGTGCACTTAACCAAGTGCACCACTGCCCAGTCCCCAAAATATTTTTTAACTATTTATTTTCCCTTTTGTTGCCCTTGTTGTTTTCCCAAAATATTTTTAAAAATCTATTGGAATCACAATGAGATGGTATAGAATTCCTAGGAATCACAACTTCAAAAAGTCTAGTTCGGTTATGGTTATGCAAAAGAGACTTTCATACCTGAGGCTCTCAAGTCTCAGGTTCAATCCCCCACACCGCCATAAGCCAGAGCTGAGCAGTGCTTTGGTAAAAAATAAAAAAAAAAAAGTCTAGTTCATTTTATCTTATTTTATGTTATCATGGGGTTAATGATTTATAGCATAGTCTTTAACACAACATATCTCCACATGACTGGTGTCTAGGAGACACACAAAACACCAATGTCTCTTCATCCTGTCCCTTTCTCTCCTTTCCCAGAGCCCTTTGCTTTGATGCCACCCTCTGTTCAAGTTTTACCTTATGTTTTCCCCTACAGTTCTTTTTTCTGAAGTTCTACCTATAAATGAGATTATTAGGGATTAGTCTTTCTCTTTCAGGCTTATCTCACTCAACGTAATGCCTTCAAGTTCTGATCACAATATTGAAAAGGAGATGATTTCATTATTTTTAACAGCTGCAGAGTACTACACTGTGTATATTTACCACAACTCCCTTAGCCATTCATCTGTCACTGGGCATCTGGGCTACTAAAAAATATTCCTGCTATGAATATTGGTATGTATAGGTCTTTTTGATTTCCCTGGATAAATTCAGGGAGGGACTTTTGTGTCATAAGGTAGGTGCATTTCTACAGTTCTGATTAATCTCCAGATTATTTTCCATAGGGGTTGAAACCAACTTACATTCTCAGTAACAATGTAGGAGAGTGCCTTTCTCCCTACAGCCTCTCCAACACTGGTGTTTCTGTCTTTTCTAATGTTTGACCTTCTCACAAGTATAAAATAGTATCTCATTGATGTTTTATTTGCATTCCCCTAATTATTAATGACTGATAATTTTTTTTGTATGTCTGTTGGCCTTTTGGATCTTTTCTTTGGATAAGATTCTGCCCATAACTTTCCATCATTTTTTAGTTTGTCTTTTTATTGTTGAGTTCACTGTGTATCTTGATTATCAGTCCTCTGTCCGACATATGACAGGTAAAGATTTTCTCACACTCTAGGGGGAAGTCTTCCTTATGGTGGTGATTCCCTTTGCCCTATAGAAGCTTTTTAGTTTGATATAATCCCATTGGTCTATTTTTTATTTTGTTGTCCTTGCAGCTGAATTTAAATCAGTGAGAATGTTGCAAAAACTTATATGGAGAAGAGTTCTGCCTGTTGTCCTCTACAGTTTCTAGCCTAACTTCTACATCTTTGATCCATTTGGAATTAACTCTTGTATATGATTAAATCTGCTAATCCAGTTTCATTCATCTGCTTGATTCAATCCAATTTTCCCAACACCATTTGTTGAATAGGCCCTCCTTTTTCCATTTGATATTTTGGGCTCCTTTGTCAAAAATTAGTTGACATTAAGTGCTGGGGCTGATTTCTGGGTTCTCAATTCTACTCCACTGGTCTATTTATATATTTTGATTCCAGTACCAGGACATTTTGGTCATAGTGGCTCTGTAGTATGTTTTTAATTCAGGAATCATAATGCTTTTTCCCCCTCAGGATTGCTTTGGCTACCTTGGGTATTTTCTGTCTTCAGATAAACTTTTGTATTTTTTGTTCTATTCTCTTGAAGAAATTTGATGGGATCTTGATAGGGATTGCATTAAACCTGTGTATGGCTCTGGATAGACCAGTCATTTGGGGGCTGCGTGATAGCATGTTACAATGAGCAAGGACCCAGGTTCAAGCCCCAGCCTCCACCTGCCAGGGGAAGCCTTGCAAGTGATAAAGCAGGGTTACAAGTTTCTCTCTATTCTTCTCCTTCTCTGTCTTCCCCTAACCTCTCAGTTTCTGTGTCTCTATCCAGGAAATCAAATATTAGTCATTTTGACTATGTCAATTCTTCCAATCTGTCCCAAAGCATGGGATGTCTTTCCATTCCTTTGTGACCTTTTCTATTTCCCTGAGTCTTATAGTTTTCAGTATAAAGGTCTTGATCTCTTCTTCTGTCTGGAGTTTGCATAGAGGAATTCCACTGATTTTTTAATGTTAATTTTGTAGCCTGCTACCTTACAATAATGCTTGAGAATTTCCAGGAGTTTCCTACTGGATTCTTTTGGATTTTCTATGCATTCTATCATATCTTCTACATATACTGACAGTCTGATTTCCTCTCTTCCAATCTGTAGCTCTTTAATCTCTTTCTCATCTGATTGCTAAGCTATTATTTATTTATTTATTTATTGCTTTACCTCCAGGGACTTGGTGCTGGTACCACAAACCCACTGCTCCTGGAGCCCCCACCCCCTTTATTTATATATAGGATAGGATAAAGAGGAATTGAGAGAGGAGGGGAAGATAGAAAGGGAGAAAAACACCTGGCAGACCTGCTTCAGGGACACGGGAAAGACCAAATGTGGCTTTGTCATACAAAATAAGCTCACTTGAATCAACTCAAGTCTGCCTGGAATTGAAGGAGCTTCTGTTCTTAGGTGAAAGCTGCCCATAATCTAAGACGTGTGTCCATGTGAACCTCTTGGTGAGGCAAAGGAATACAAGGCTTCCCAAGAAGTGAAACCCCGCACCCCCTGAAGGTGGGGAGCCAAGGGCTAGAACCAGGATCCCTGTGTAAGTCCTTACATTTTGTACTATGTGTGCTTAATCTGGTATGCCAATGCCCATCCCCAGTCTGATTGCTATGGTTAGGACTTCCAGGATTAAGTTGAATAATAATGGAGACAGAAGGCAGTCCTGTCGGTACCCGACCATAGAGGGAAATCTTTCAGTTTCTCTCCATTACATATGATATTGACTATTGGACTGTTGTATAAAGATTCTATTACTTTGAAGATCTTTCTATCTATCCACATTTTTAAAAAATATTTTGATCGGGAGTCGGGTGGTAGTGCAGTGAGTTAAGTGCATGTGGCGCAAAGCGCAAGGACCAGCAGAAGGATCCCGGTTCGAGCCCCTGACTCCCCACCTGCAGGGGACTCACTTCACAGGTGGAGAAACAGGTCTGCAGGTGTCTATCTTTCTCTCCCCATCTTTCCCTCCTCTCTCCATTTCTTTATGTCTTATCCAACAACGACATCAATAACAACAACAACAATAAAACAAGTGCAACAAAAGGGAATAAATAAATATAAAAAAATTTTTAATATTTTGATCCTGAGGGGATGTTGTATCTTGTTGAAGGCTTTCTCTGCCATCTATTGGGATAATCATGTAGCTTTTGGGTTTCCTTTTGTTGGTGTTAGTGAATCACATTTATTGACTTGTGTGTATTGAGCCAGCCTGTATCCCTGGGATAAATCCCACTTGGTCATGATGTATAATTTTTTTGGTGTACTATTGTAACCAGGTTGTTAGAATTTTGTTTAGGATCTTAGCACCTATATTCATCAGGGATATTGGTCTATAGTTAACTTTTTCTGGTTGGATCTCTGTCTCTTTTGGTATCAGGGTGATGTTGGCTTCATAGAAGGTAGAAAGAAGGAAGTATTTTCATGTCTTAGTTATTTTGGAAGACCTTGTAAAGTAGAGGTGTTAGTTCTTCCTTCAAGGTTTTGTAGAATTCATTTGTGAAGCTGTCCAATTTTGGACTTTTGCTGCTGGAAAGGCTTTTGATGAATGTTTCAATTTCTTTGGTTGTAATTGGTCTACTTGTGTTTAACTAGGTCTTCCTGGCTCAGTTTTGGGAGGTTGTATGCTTCAAGGGACTTTTTTTCCTTCCAGATTCTCTAGTTTAGTGGTAAAGCCTTGCACAATGTTCTGGATTTCTGTGGTGTCTTGTAATTGCTCATTATGACACTATCTATGCACCAAATGAAGGTTATGATATCCCAAAGGGTAGACCAACCACACAGAAAACTAATAAAGAAACAAGAGAACTAAACGAAGATATGGATAGGTTAGACCTACTGTCATCATTAGAATTGTTCACCTCAAGAAAGGTGAATATTCTTCAAGTCCACATGGAACATTCTCACACATCAATCATATATTAGGCCACAAAGATAGCATAAAAAAAATTTTTTTTTTCCCCTCCAGGGTTATTGCTCAGATTCAGCGCCTGCACTATGAATGAACTGCTCCTGGAGGCTTTTTTTTTTCTCCCTTTTGTTGTCCTTGTTGTTTAAGGTTGTTGTTGTTATTGTTATTATTGTTGTTGTCGTCATTGTTGGGTAAGACAGAGAGAAGTGGAGAGAGGTGGGGAAGACAGAGGGTGGAGAGAAAGACAGACACCTGCAAACCTGCCTCACCACCTGTGAAGTGACTCTCCTGTAAGTGGGGAGCCGGAGGCTCGAACCAGGATCCTTACTCTGGTGCTTGCACTTTGTGCTGTGTGTGCTTAACCTGTTGCGCTACTGCCCAGCGCCCCCCCCCCAAAAAAAAAAACAATTTTAAGGGGCCAGGCAGCGGCACACCTGGTTAAGCACAAATGTTATACAAGGGTCCAAGCCTCTGGTCCCCACCTGCAGGGAGAAAACTTCAAGAGTGGTGAAGCAGGGCTGCAGGTGCCTCTCTTATCTCTTTCCCTTTCTCTCTCCCCGTCTCAATTTCTCTGTCTTTATCCAATAATAAATAAAGATTTTTTAAAAAATTAAACATTTTTAGAGGTTGAAATCATTCCAAGAATCTTGTCTAACCACAGTGGAATTAAATTTTCTTTTCTTTTTTTAAATTTTATTTATTTATTAATGAGAAAGATAGGAGGAAAGAGAGAAAGAAACAGCTATCACTTTGGTACATGTGCTGCTGGGGACTGAACTTGGGACCTCATGCTTGAGAGTTCAATGCTTTGTCCAATGCGCCTAGAAAACTAGAGGAAGTCCCCAAATATGAAGATTTAATAGCACTCTGCTTAACAACGACTGAGTCAAAGAGAAAATTACAATGTTCCTCGAAATAAATGAAAATGAAGATATGAGCTATCAGAATAGCTGGGGCACAAGCTAAAGCTTTTTCCTATAAATAAAACTTATAGCTATACAGGCACACATTAAGAAACAAGAAAAAGGGAGTTGGGCAGTAGCACAGCTGGCAAGGAACAGCATAAGGATCCCGGTTCAAGCCCCCAGCTCCCCATCTGCAGGAGAGTCACTTCACAGACAGTGAAGCAGGTCTGCAGGTCTGTCTTTCTCTCCTTCTCTCTATCTCCCCCTCCTCTCTCCATTTTTCTCTGTCCTATCTACAACAATAATAAAAAAACAAAGGCAACAAAAGGGAAATTAAATAAATATAAAAAGTATATTTTTAAAAAAGAAAAAAGAACAAGAAAAAGCTAAAAAAAAAATCTAGCTAACCATCTTAAGGAATTAGAAAAAGAAGAGCAAAGGAAACCCAAAGCAAATAAAAGGAGTGAAGTAATAAAAAATAGAATAGAAATAAATGATGTTGAAAACAACAACAAAATAAATATACAAGATTAATGAGTCTAGGAGCTAGTTCTTTAAAAGGGTTAGCAAAATTGATAAACCCTTGGTCAGATTCACCAATTTCATATTTTAAATAGTTTTTATAATAGTGTTAGTTTATTTAGGGCTAGGTAGATAGCATAATGGTTAGGCAAGACTCTGAGGTTCCAGGTTCAAGCCCCAGCTTCATCAAAAACTAGAGCTGAGCAGTACTCTCTAGTCTTTCTCTCTTGATCTGTGTCTTTCTCTCTGTATTTCTCTCATTAAAATAAATAAAAGATAATTTTTTAGTGTGATGCAAGATCCTTATGTTATGCATGCATGACACCACAGCTGAGCAGCCTTCTTCACACAACTTTTTATTTTAGGGAGAAAGAGAGAGAGAGAACAGTAGAAACACCACAGCACTGTTCTAAATTGATGGACTTACCCCAACATCATGCATGGTTTTCCCACGTGGTGCTAAAGCTCTAACCAGGGCCTCAAGTATATTAAGGCACACATGGTCTATCTTTCAGCTGTAGATAAGTCTGAATCCTATCTCACATCTGCTGCAAGAAGCTTCAAGCAGAGAGAAACCCCTGACCTATGTCCACTGGCCCACTGGCCATGGAGTCAAGCCTAAGACACTTGCAGGCAAATGGAGAGAATCTGAGAGTGTAGCGGCAAGAGTGCCATCATGCAGTGTGAAAACAGGGAAAGCTTGCAAAGGAATCACAGATCAAGGACAACAAAGCTATCCCTTCGTCAGTGTGTGACAAACAGGCTCCCACATAGTACCTTTAGTAACATGTGCTTCTCACTGGGCGTCAGGTACATCCTGTTCTCATAGTAGTCTACACACAGGTTCACGATGTCTGCTAGTAGCTCCTCATAGCCAGAAATCACTTCGAGCTGCTGCTGCAGCGACTAAAACACAAATGGGAAATTGGTGCCCCTAATACCCTCCTACACACACACACACACAAACACAAACTTACTTGTGTGATACGCAAACTTACTTGTGTGATCTTGTTATGATTGGCCAAGAACATGGACAGATTCTGCGATTCCTGGATAGACTGGGGGTCTGCCATCTTCCGTAAAAACTGAGCAGCTCTTTGAAAGCACCAAAAACAGGGTTAACCAAAGTATTTAATGACGTTAAGGGAGAAAGAAAAAATAAAACAAAACAAAAAACCTTGGGAAATCAGTAGCACTTTTCTGAAACTAGTTACAGTTTAAGTCTCTTGGAGTTCCTTATCCCAGACTCTTGGTCAGTCTCTTACCAACTTGGACTGTTCACAACCCCATAGGCTTTCCTAAAGGGGTCCCAGACACTGGCCTAACCCAATTCTGTAAAAGACCACAGTCCCCTGTGACTCCTAGGGCCCCACACCAAGCTGGATAGCACCATTCAGTGTTGGTACGCTTTTAGTTCTGCTTCTGGGATCCCTTCTGCTACACTGCTTGAGGTTGTGGTCTATTTACATGGTCAATCTGTTACATTGGCTTGGTCTCACTCCCCCTGCTTCCGGGAGACTTTGGTTTAGTCCTTGCTAGTTCGTGCTTCTTCCTTCTCCCCGCCCCCTATCCTACGTACTTGCTTGGTTCCTGACTCTTCCGCCAGAGGAGTAAGAGGAAAGACAGAGAAGGACAAAATTGTGATTAAAGATAGATTAGATTGCACTGTGCTCCATGTCAATAAAGAAATACTGCTCTCCACTCAGCCATGAGTCTCTGGTCGTCTCTGTCTCCGCCCGCAAAGCTAGCCGGGCATAATGGCGCCCTGAACTTTGACTGACAATTCAGAAATGCTGGGACACCACATCACCCACACATCAGAGACCACATACACGGTCCTGACTCCACCAACAACGGGCTGTTCCATGTTCAAAAATCCTAAAGATTCCACTACCAATTCCGGCTGTATGAGGTTGAGTTTTTCCATACCACAAAGCAATTCTCCCAACACTGCTTAGTCCATAATTCAATCAGACTGACAAAATGTGTCTGGAGATGCCCTCTGATGCCACAGGTTAAGGGCTCAGTCCCACAAAACTGTTCTCACACTGGTCAGATACCAATCCAAAGTCTAGGTTGCCACTGGTGCTTCTGACAAACAAGCTACAAACTGAAAGGCTCAGACCCAGCCCTCACCTGTATATGACTTGTGACTAAACAACATAGAATATATTTAACACTGCAAGGCACCTGAAAGTTAATGATACGGGACAGTGTGGATCCTTCTATATTTCTTTGCTCTGTCTTTGACTGGAATACAGAAATGACAGCTGGAGTTCTAGCAGCTTTTTTGGGATAGGAAGCAACACATATAGTAGCAAAGTCAGAGTTCAGCAGGAATCCTGGGTCCTGAAAGCTGTTACAGAACCATCCTCACCAGCTCCAGGCCACCTGATTGTTGATGTAAGAGAGAAACTGAAAATTTGTATAAGCAACTGTTATTATTTAGTTTGTCTGGTTAGTTTGTTGACCAAAGCACAGCTCAATTCTAGCTTCTGGTGCCAGGGATTGAAGCTAGAACCTCCAAGCCTCAGGCATGAAACACATGTTTAGTTTCTCTATGTTGGACAAACTCTCAGAAAAACTGAGAGAGAGGAAGGAGATAGAGTGAGAGAGACACCTGAAATATTGCTTCACCACTCATGAAGCTTTTTCCCTGTAAGTGTGGAGACTAGGTCTTTGTACACTGTAGAGTGTGTGCGCTCAACCAGGTGCCCCACCACTCAGCCTCTATTATTATTATTTTTTAGAGATTCCTTTCATATGAGCTAGAGAGAATGAGTTTCACATAAAAAAAAAAGTGAGATGCTGGGCAGGGGAGATAGCACAATGGTTATGCACAGAGACTCTCATGCTTGAGGCTCCAAAGTCCCAGATTCAATCCCCCACACCACCATAAGCCAGAGCTGAGTAGTGCTCTGGTACAAAGAATAAAGGTTATTTAAAAGTTTATAAGGCAATTTATTATTAGAAGTCAGAGGAAAGGGGGCCGGGTGGTGTCGCATCTGATTGAGTGCACATGTTACAATACACAATGACCCAGGTTCGAGTCCCCAGTCCCTACCTGCAGGGGGAAAGCTTCACAAGTGGTGAAAAAGTGCTGCATGTGTCTCTGTCACTCACCCTTTCTATCTCTCCCTCCCCTCTCAATTTCTGACTGTTGCTATCCAATAAATAAAGATAATAAAAAAATTTTTTTTTTAAAGTCAGAGCAGAACTTACATGGGACATCGGGGATTTGGAGTATGCTGAGTTAATGCCCTGGCCTAAGCCACTGTTATTTCTGTAGGCTGCCCCCCTTTCTTTTAATCTACCGCAATCAGGGTTATTTCCTGGGCTTGGTGCTTGAATTATAAAGCACTGCTCCCATTTTTTATTTCCCTTGCCTTTTTAAAAATAGAGATAGAGGGAGTTGGGCGGTAACGCAGCGGGTTAAGCGCGCAAAGCACAAGGAGCGGCTGAAGGATCCCAGTTCGAGCCCCAGGCTCCCCACTTGCAGGGACGTCGCTTCACAGACAGTGTCTGTCTTTCTCTCCCCCTCTCTGTCTTCCCCTCCTCTCTCCATTTCTTTCTGTCCTATCCAACAATGACGACATCAATAACAACAATAATAAAATAATACAATAATAAAAATACAATAATAAAAAATACAATAATAAAAAGAAAACAAGAGCAACAAAAGGGAAAATAAATAAATATAAATAAATTTTTAAATAAATAAAATAAAATAGAGATAGAAATTGAGGCCAGGAGCCCAGGCAGTGGTAAACCTGGTTAAAATGCTCACATTACAGTATGCAATGATGCAGGTTCAAGCCCCCAGTCTCCACTTGGAGGGGGAAAGCTTCATGAGTGGTGAAGCAGGGCTGTAGGTGTCTCTCTCCCTCCCCTCTCAATTTCTCTATCTCTATCCAATAATAAATAAAATATTAAAAGAAAAGAAATTGAGACCAGGTGGTAGCATACATAGCACTAAACCCATGCAAGTATTCAGGTTTTTTTTGTTTTTGTTTTTGTTTTTGTTTTTGTTTTTATCAGAGCACTGCTCAGCTCTGGCTTATAGTGGTGCAGGGGATTGAACCTGGGACTTTGGAGCCTCAGGTATGTGAGTCTGTTTGCATAACCATTATGCTGTCTACCCCTGCCCTAAGGATTCAGCTTTGAGGCCCTGCTCTCCACCTGCAAGGGAGACACTTTACAAGTGGTGAGGCAGGTCTGCAGGTGTCTATCTTTTTCTCTCCCTCTCTATCTCCCCTCCTCTCGCAATACCTCTCTGTCCTAATGAATAAAATAAAATAAAATAAAATAAAATAAAATAAAATAAAATAAAATAAAAATGAAAACAGGCACCAGGAGCCATGGATTTGTAGTGCAGGCACTGAGCCCTAGCGATAACCCTGGAGGGTGGATGGGGGGGGGGGGGGAGAACTGTCTCAGAGGGAAGACTGTGGTCGGGACACACACACCTGCAACATCCCCCAACTCTATTCTTTGATGTTCTCGGGGTATCCCAATTTCACTGTTCCAGACATTCTTGTTTGCTTTTGTTTGTTTGTTTTTTCCTTTTTAATACTTATTTATTTATTCCCTTTTTGTTTTATTGTTGGTTATTATTATTGCTACCATTGATGTTATTGGCTAGGACGGAGAGAAATGGAGAGAAGAGGGGAAGACAGAGAGGGGGAGAGAAAGATAGACACCTGCAGACCTGCTTCACCTCCCGTGAAGCGACTCTCCTGCAAGTGAGGAGATGGGGGCTTGAACCGGGATCCTTCTGCAGGTCCTTGCGCTTTGCCCCACGTGCGATTAACCCGCTGTGCTACCACCCAACTCCCGTTTGCTTATTTTTTTTCCACTCAGAAAGAGGCAGAGAGTCAGGGAAAAGGAGAGCTACCACAATACTAGTTTTCATAGTACTTAGTGCTGGGGCTCAAACTTGGGCCACCTGTATGGCAAGACAGGTGCCCTCCCCAGTGAGATGTTTCTCCAATCCAATTTCTGGAGCTCTTTGTAAACTATGTAAGTCCAGTGTTAAGGGGGCTGAATGGTGGCACACCCAGTTAAGTGCACACAGTACTATGCGCAAGGCCTGGTGCAAGGACCAAGGTTCGAGCCCTTGCTCCCCACCTGCAGCAGGTATGCTTCACGAGTGAAGCAGGTCTGCAGGTATCTATTTTTCTCTTTCCATCTCTCTCTCACTACCCTATCAATTTCTCTCTGTCCTATCAAATATAATAGGGGAAAAAAACCTTAATGGTTATGATAACTTCCTCTTTAATTGGTTTGAGCGGTTGCTGAGGCTCCAGGGGTGGAGACAAGGATGGGATCCAGAATACTGTTTTCCATCTTCCTGCAGCATCACCATATGGGTTATCTTGACATTTAGAGTCTGAAGAGGTTGTACTGATAGCTACTCACTGAGTACAAACAAAAAGTTGATGTGGGTGTGAGCTCTGCAGGCTGGGGAGAAGAGGGGATTACTGTCAAAGAAAGTGAACCAAGGGAGTCGGGTGGCAGCGCAGCGGGTTAAGCGCACGTGACGCAGCGCAAGGACCGGTGTAGGGATCCTTGTTCAAGCCCCTTACTCCCCACCTGCAGGGGAGTCACTTCACAGGCAGTGAAACAGGTCTGCAGGTGTCTGTCTTTCTCTCCCCCTCTCTGTCTTCCCCTCTTCTCTCCATTTCTCTCTGTCCTATCTAACAACATCAACAATAACTACAACAATGAGAAACAAGGGCAACAAAAGGGAAAATAAATAAATAAATATTAAAAAGAAAAAAAGTGAACCAAAAGGGGGGACCAGGGGACACAGGCAGAGGTCACTAGATCAGTGTTGGGGCACCCCTTTTGCAAAGCAACCTATCCTATAGCAATGGGGAAGTGGTGCAGTGGATTAAGCATCAGACTCTCAAGCATGAGGTCCTGAGTTCAATCCCCAGTAGTACATGTGCCAGAGTGATGCTCTAGATCTCTCTCCTCTCCTATTCCCTTTCTCATAAACAAATGAAGAGAAAATTAAAACAAATAGAAATAAATTGTGCTACACTCAGGGCTTTGGAATAAAGGTGCTATTGCCAAGAGGACACAAATCACTGTTCTGAAACTGAGAACCACAGTGGTCTACATGACCATTCTCAACAGGGCCAGGGCCTCTGAGGGAGCTGTTCAACAGCATGCAGCAAGTGGTTTATGCAGCTGGGAGCTGGGCCCATCCACCTTCCCCACCTCAGAAGTCCCTGCATTAGCCCACACCTACTCAGAATCTTGCAAAATCAATTGGGAGAGATGGGGAGACAGCATCAGTGTTCTGCAAAGGACTTTTGTGCCAAAGGCTAAGAGCTCCCAGGTTCAATTCCTAGCACCATCATAAGCCAGAGCTGAGAAGTGCTCTCGGAAAAAATAAATACAGGAAAATAAAATAAATAGGAAAAGCCCCAGGCTTTCCTGCAAAGAGGGGAAAGACAGGCCAATGCCAAAGATCCTCTAGTTCTCAACCTGACAATGTCCATTTCCAGTGGAGAAGCAATTACAGAAGTACCCCATAAGGAATTCTGGTCCATACTCCCAGAAGGATAAAGAATAGGGATGGGACATGGAACTCTGGTGGTGGGAACTGTATGGAATTGTACCCGTTATCTTACAATTTTAATCATTATTAAATAACTAGTAAAATTAAAAAAAAAAAAAAAAAAGAGGGGCCATAGCGCAGTGGATTAAGTGTTAAGTGTAAGCAGATCTACAAGTGTCTATCTTTCTCTCCCCCTCTTTCTTCACCTCCTCTCTTGATTTCTCTCTGTCCTATCCAACAACGACAGCAATAACAACAACAGTGATAAAACAACAAGGGCAACAAAAGGGAAAAGAATAGCCTCCAGGAGCAGTGGATTTGCAGTGCAGACCCTAAGCTCCAGTGATAACCCTGGAGGAAAAAAAAAATCCTCCAGTTCTGAAGAACAAGGCTTCTGTAGAAAGGATACTAGTTTTGCCCCACTGTTGCCTCATCCTCAGATCTATGCCTGGTGCCTAGTGCTGTCTGTCTTCATGTCACATCTTTTTTTAAAGTTTTTTAAAAAAATATTTTTATTATTATTTTCTAAATTTTAGTTATTTACTATTTACTAAATAGAGACAGAGAAATCGAGAGGGGAAAGGGAGACAGAGGGAGAAAGAGACAATAAGGCACTGTTCCGCCACTCATCAAGCTCCCCTTACCCTGCAGGTAGGGACTGAGGGCTTGAACCCAGGTCCTTGAACTTTGTAACATGTGTACTAAACCAGGTATGCCACCACTCAGCCTATCATTTCTATTTTAAAGACAACAACAGCAACAGATGCATGATTTTAGATGTAGCATGGCAGCCCATTCAAACACAAAGTTAAATTAATCTCTTCCCACATCAGTGTTATGAATGAGGATCTGTCATCTAGCATCTAACTCTAGACAAACAAGACTTTGACAGCCCAGAGATTTGTTTTGACAGAAAGCCCACCAGTCTTCTCTGCTCTGATCACTGTCATCTGTTCCTGTAACTCACTGTCCTCGATATTTTCCGAAAGTACAAAGCCATAACACACCTACTTTCTCCACTCCTCCAGTTCTCTCTCTCTCTCTTTTTTTTTTTGGCCTCCAGGGTTATCACTATGGTTCAGTGCCTGCATCGATAGGACAGAGAGAAATTGAGAGGGGAAGAGAAGACAGAATGAAAGAAAGACACCTGCAGACCTGCTTCACTGCTTGTGAAAGAACTACCCTGCAAGTAAGGAACAGGGGGCTTGAATCAGGATCCTTGCACGTGTCCTTGAGCTTCATACTACGTATGCTTAACCTGGTGTACTACCACCTGGCCCCCTCCAAGAGTTCTCTAAATTTAAAACACCATCCTGGAGTCATGATTGTCCAGAGCCTGGAGCTGTTAAGTCCATGGGCCAGCTCTGCCCACTGACACACCTGTTGGAGATGCACAGCTGCCCAAGGACAAGCAGACATGGCGCTCAGGCTGCAAGACCCATCCACACTGCCTCATGAAGACACCCATCCAGCCAACACCTCACAGCGAAGACAACATTCTGGGGACAGGAAGTAGTGATATCTGTCTTCCCAAGGGTGCTGGCACCCTAAGGCTTCCGTATTTAAACACAACCAAGATGCCAACGCCCACACTAGAGTCAGGCCCCAACAACACACACGTGCCCCCACACCCAAATGCCTACAAGAAGGAATCGCAACACTCAGGATCTGGCAGCCACCATGGAGAACTTGTTCAAACAGTTCGGGCTCTCTGCTTCCAGATGCACATGAGACTCACAACTCCAATGCCAACAAGCTGAGGGTAGGCTGGGACTCACCTCTTATATGCTGAGTGGTCGTTCTTTACGCTGCACTTCATGTTTTTCAGCTCATCCAACACAGCGAACATGTTGATGAATTTGCCCAGAGTAATCAGGTAAGCTTCAGACACAAAGTCCTTCCTCCTCTCAGCGTGGCACAGTCGTCTTACCTCCCCACAGAAGCGTTCAATGGCATTCCTCTGGACCATGGGGGATTGGAGGGGAAGAGGGAGAATAGTCATGTCAGGGGGGCCAACCCCATACCTGATTCAAACATAGAGTCTGGACTGACTGTTACTCTCTGATCAACTACTCACCAAATGAGTGGGTTTCTAAGAGCTCAAGGGAAAGGGTTGGTTTCTATAAAGTAACTCCCAGAGTCATTTATTGCTCTTTACTATACTGGGCATTAGTAATCAAGTCTTTTTTTTTTTTAAAGATTTTATTTTTTTATTTATGAGAAAGATAGGAGGAGAGAGAAAGGATCAGCCATCACTCTAGCACATGTGCTGCCAGGGATCAAACTTGGGACCTCATGCTTGAGAGTCCAAAGCTTTACCACTGTACCACCTCCCGGACCACAAAAGTCTTTTTAAAATAAGTTTATTTATTTATTTTGGATAGGAACAGTGAAATTTAGTAGGAGAAAAGTAGAGGCAGAGAGGGGTGAGAGAGAAACCTGCACTGTTGTCTCAGTGCTTATGAAGTTTCCCCGTTGCAAAATATAATGTGTACACTCCAACCACACACAAAACCACAAAACTCTCTTTTAAAAATCAGTGTGTGTGTGTGTGGGGGGGAGCTGAGTGGTCGTGCACCCAGTTAAGTGCAGATAGTGCAGTGTGTAAGGACCCAGGTTGGAGCCCCACCTCCTCACCTGCAGTGGGGATGCTTTACAAGTGGTGATGCAAGTCTGGAGGTGTCTTCCTCTCTCTTTCTCTCTATCTATCTCCTCATTCCTCTCAATTTTTCTCTTTCCTATAGAATAAAATGATGGGGAGAGGGGGGACAGGCAGTAGCAGAGCAGGTTAAGTACACAGGGCAAAAAGCGCAAGGACTGGTGTAAGGATCCAACTTTGAGCCCCCCAGCTGACCCCCTGAAGGGGGGTTGCTTCACAGGCAATTAGGCATGTCTGCAGGTGTCTATCTTTCTCTCCCCCTGTCTCCCCTCCTCTCTCAATTTCTTTCTGTCCTATCCAACAACAACAGCAAGAACAACAATAGTAGTAACAACAACAATGATAAACAACTAGGGCAACGAAAGGGAAAAAATAGCCTCCAGGAGCAAAGGATCTATAGTGTAGGCACCAAGCCCCAGCAATAACCCTGGAGGCAAAAAGGCAAAAAAATGACCACAAGGAGCAGTGGGTTTGTAGTGACTGCACTGAGCCCCAGCAACTGGAAGCAAATAAATAAAATTGGTTGGGAGGCCAGGCGGTGGGCACACAGTTGAGAGCACAAGTTACCACCTGGTTCAAGTTCTGGGCCCCACCTGTAGGGAAGAAGCTTCATGAGCAGGTAAACAGTGCTGCCAAGTGTTTCTCTTTATCTCTTTCTCCTCCTCCTCCTCCCCTCAACCACTCTCTAGCCTATCAAATAAAAGAGGGGTGAATGAAGGTAGCTGGGGTGGAGGAGGTAGCACAATGGTTATACAAACAACTTTGATGTCTGAGGTTTCAGGTTCCCAGGTTTAATCCCTGGCACCACCATAAACCAGAAATGAGCAGTACTTCATTGAAAAAAAATAAAAGGTTAGGAAGATAGAATGAGAATGCCCACTCATGTGCATGTCAGCAAACTACCAGGCCCAACATGGCCTCCTTACATCTCCCAATGTTTCCACCCAGGGAGAGAAGGGAAGGCTGAAGGTCTGCAGTTCAGGGGCATTCATGTGGTGGCATTCATGTGGTGGCATTCATGTGGTGGCATTCATGTGGTGCTTGTGGTTAGACCACATTCTAGCTCTTCTCTGGTATTATTTCTGAATAAACTTCTATTTGTTATTTAGCCAATGGCTTTTATTTGAGGACACCACCAACTATCTCCCTAGAGCAAATGAATTTTGTTGACTACTCCAGCAAAGTAACTGAGACAAATGCTCCTGGAAAACAAACAAACAAGAGCCTTTAGCTTTCAGAGGGGGTGGGGAGAAAAAAACCTTTTTTTCTTCTTGACAGCTTTTTTTTTCCTTTCTGCCACCAGAATTATTACTAGGGTTTGGAGCCTGCACTACTCTTGAATCCTTTTTTTCTCTCCCCTTTTATTTCATAGAACAGAGAGAAACTGAGAGGAGAGGGGAGACAGAGGGAAAGACATGTGCAGCCTTGCTTCACCACTCATGACGCTTTCCCTCCTAAAGGTGGGAAGTGGGACATGAACCTGGACTTACATATTCAATGCATTCAAGCAGATGTGCCACTGTTATAGTTATTTATGCATTTATTTATTGGATACAGTCATAAATCAAGAGAGATGGGGGAACAGACAGAGAAACAGAGAGAGAAATAGCACTGCAGCACTGTGTTACCACTCACAAAGCTGTCTCCCTGCAGATGGGGATTGGGGTTTTGAACACAGGTTCTTGCTCATTGTAACATGTACACTCAGCCAGGTGCGCCATCACCCAGCCCTAAACAATGTCTTTCAAAAGCCAGCAACTTGGCTCCTCCCTATGGGCCCTCTGCTTCCCTAAAGGGCAAGAGGGTCACCCAAAGTGAGAGGCAAGGATGGTCGATACAAGACTGAGAGAAAGAAAACACCTAAAAAGTCAGGCTAATCCAAAGTACAAACTTAACATAAAAATGAAAGGTAACACTTGGAACTGAAGAACAGTGTTCATGAAGGAAACATGGATTCCCTTCAGGAGTGAGACGTGAAACACAAACACAAGCATTTATTTTGAATGGGCCTGTAAAGGTCTAGTCAGGCTTTAATTTAGTTACCTTTTGCCTCACAAAGGATCAAGGCTGCTTAAGTTTAAATAATGACAATGACAGCAGGGTGAACCACAGCCTCCCATTCCTCTGTGTTAAGGATCTTGCTGTTTTACCTGGAAGTACATGAAATTCATCAGTTTTGTGACCTCGGGTTCCAGGACCTCCACAGTTTTCTCATAAATTTCCACTCGATTGGGCTGTTCATTACATTTCACCTGTGAAGAAACAAGTATGATGTAAACAGGTTTTGCTAGTCTCAAGTGTATATGGGGTGGGGGTACTTCTAGGGCAGGTGGCCAGACTAGGAGGGTATGGAAATGGATAGAAGGTGGGGTGTGGCAGACAGTGTGGGGGCAGAGCAAGCCGAGATGGGGCAGGGCTGTCAGGGATAAGAATGTGCTGTGGGCAGGAAGGGTTTTGCTGTTGGAGGGGCAAGGATAGACTGGGATAAGAACAGAAGGGGCACAGCCAGTGGTGGGTGGGCCTGCACCTGTGGAATCGCACGGGAGCAGCTCCTCCAGGTGTACAGCATGACGGCATACTCTTGGCCTTCCTCTAGCATCTCATTCTGCAATGGTACACAAGGCGGGAAGGAAAATAGTCACAAGGAAGGAGGTGCCCAGTTGCTAAAGTCTACAGAGTCATAAACTATCTTCAAGTTAGTAGTTTACATGTCCTTTGAGGAAAAGACAAACGCAAGTACCTGTATAACCAAGAGAAAGATGCGAAGAAGTGGATAGCACTGGGGGAAGAGTCACTGCCATTATTTTAGAGTCATTTAGTGTTCATCCCCTCTTTGACATTGCTACTTTTAGTGAAAACTGCATGGGTGTTCTTTAAAGCATCAACTGCTGGGAGTCGGGCGGTAGCACTGTGGGTTAAGCGCAAGTGGCTTGAAGCTCAAGGACCGGCATAAGGATCCGGTTCGAGCCCCCGGCTCCCCACCTGCAGGGGAGTTGCTTCACAGGTGGTGAAGCAGGTCTGCAGGTGTCTTTCTCTCCCCCTCTCTGTCTTCCCCTCCTCTCTCCATTTCTCTCTGTCCTATCCAACAAGGATGACATCAGTAACAATAACAATAAACAAGGGCAACAAAAGGGAATAAGTAAATATTTAAAAAAAACATCAACTGCAATTCGATAGGTTTTTTTTTTTCATTTTTCTTTTTTTATTTTATTGGGGGTGGATGAATTACAGTACACTTGTCTATACATCTGTAAGTCTTCCCAGTTTTGCATAACCATGTCTACTATATACTCTTATCCTCTCCCCCCCGACCCATCAAGGATCCCCCCAAACCCCTATTCCACCCAGGCCCCCTATTCTATACCCGCCCCAGTGTCCCTTGCTTTGGTGCAGTACACCTCCCTCTCCAGTCCAAGTTTTGTCCCATGTTCTCCCTTTCTAACTCTATCTCCCAAGTTCCACCTACATGTGGAGTCATCCCATATTCATCCCTCTCTTACTTTACATATATGTGTGTGTGTGTGTGTGTGTATATATATATATATATATATATATATATATATATATATATTTTTTTTTTTTTGCTTTTTTTCCCTTTGTTGCCCTTGTTGTTTTATTGTTGTTGTTATTGATGTCATCATTGTTGGATAGGACAGAGAGAAATGGAGAGAGGAGGAGAAGACAGAGAGGGGGAGAGAAAGAGAGACACCTACAGACCTGCTTCACCACGTGTGAAGTGACTCCCCTGCAGTTGGGGAGCCAGAGGCTCAAACGGGGATCCTTACACCAGTCCCTGCGCTCCCGTTATGTGTGCTTAACCTGCTATGCTACTGCCCAACTCCCCCCTCTTGATTTCTGTCTCTCCAATAAAGATAATAAAAAAATATAAATTAAAAGAAAAGAGAGAGATGTATTATTCCCCAAAAAACAATAAAGACACACACAGAAGACTGAACTTACCATGCTGGAGTGAACAGTTGCTTGTTCAATGTATCTTGCAATGCCTGTGACAAATGCATTTCTATCCTCAAAGTTAGTGTTGAAATTTGGCTGCAAGAAAAAAGAAAAAACATTATGCAGAGCTCAGCACTGAAGGTGGCTTGCTCAGCAGATGACTGGCATTCACCTGGTAGAGCAATGAGGACGGCGGGGGCTCAATGCAGGGCTGCTGGTCAGGCAGAGGTAATTCTTCCAGGAGGTCCACATTGGACAGCGCATCCTCCAGTGTCACCTGGGCCGCCATCCTGGCCTACAACAAAATTCAATGTCACTTGAGTGATGAGGAAGGATGGGACATAACAAACAATCTTTCTAAGGTGCTGTACTCTGGCCCCCACTCCTCTGTCCCCTTTACTACAAGCACTGAGGATGGCAAAGGTGGCCAAGGCCAGTCCCGGGAACTGTCACGTTTCCCAGGGCTTGCCAGCAGGGGACTGGGAATTTGAGGGTAGTCGTCTCCTGGTCTTCAGGGATATCAAATTCTGTCACTTTCTGCCACCTTGTCTCCCTCTGGGCTGATATGACACTCTCTTACATTTGTCCCAAAAGGGAGCATCCTATTTCCCTGCAAGCAGACCTTCCCCAGTGGTTCTTCCACACTGGGCACTCACTAGGACAGCCAGGCAGTCTGGGAGGTGGTACAGTGGATAAGGGGCTGGTTTCTCATTGCTCAAGTCCTGCCTGAGCTGGATCCCCAGCATTGCGTGGTTCTCTTTCCCACCCCATAAAAGAATGATTTTTTAAAAACTGATTAAAAAAAAAAAAAAACAGAAGGACCAGGAGTCCTACCACCCACAGTAGCCCGTAGGGACAACAAATTTGAGAGTCAAGGGACCAAGTGAACCCAAAGGGGGCTGTAGCAGAAAACTGTGTGCATGAATACCAGGGATGACAGAGAAGCTTAGAAACAAGAGGCACTTTCACCTGATGCACCTGACCTGTGTGGGCTACAGAGCGTGAAGTCAACACCATCCAGATGCCTCCCACACAGGCTGCTCCAAACTCAGTTGGCACACAGTGAGCTACTCTGATGCCACCCATGATGGCACAAGGGGAAGCCCCAACCCCTGTAGGGTTATTATAAGGTGTAGCCACATCTGTAGCCACATTCTGAGTTCTGAGAAGGCCAGAACAGCAGCAGTCTGAATGGGAAGTGGCCCTGGCAAGGTGAGAAAGTAGAAGTGGCAGGCAGAGGGAATGGGCACAGACCCAGTGTACTGGCAGGAGAGCTGTAAACAGAAGTCCCAGACACCATGGACAGGGAGAAGAGCCAGCCCACTCAAAGCTGTGTCTGCAGGGATCCAACCCTGTAGCACCCCACAGTTGGATCCCCTTTGGGATATGCACACGTGGCTCTCATGGAGCAGATCCAGATGTCCTTACAGGGGCTCTGAAAACAAAACTGACAAAGAATCCCAGCCCACAGAAAGCGGTTCTGAACTGCAGTTAGAAATTGAACCAGGTTGTTTGCCTGCTAGAATGAAAACACTGTCACTCTCCTAGGATTTAAATAAGATCCAGAGTCTCAAAATACCCCAAATGTCCAATTGTAATCCTAACTATTCAGCACACAAAGAACCAGCAATTACTAGACTCTTTTGGGAAAACACCACAACAGATACCAACACTGAAATAACACAGGTGTTCTAAGTATGTGCCAGGTTGTAAAAATGACTTCAAGGTCCAGGAAGTTTCATGTCTCTAGGTTATCTATTTGCCTTCAGAAGTATAGTTCTCTCCTGCTTTTATTTCCTCCCTTCTATGCTTCCCCCCCCTTCCTCCCTCCTTCCCTCCCTTCTTTCAAGCATTCTTCAGCTCTGGCATATGATGGTGCAGGGGACTGAACCTGGGAGCTACTGAGCCTTAGGCATGAAAGTCTTGCATAGGGAGTCAGGAGGTCACACAGCGGGTTAAGCACAGGTGGCGCAAAGTGCAAGGACCGGTGTAAGGATCCTGGTTCAAGCCCCCGGCTCCCCACCTGCAGGGGAGTCGCTTCAGAGGCGGTGAAGCAGGTCTGCAGGTGTCTACCTTTCTCTCCTCCTCTCTGTCTTCCCCTCCTCTCTCCATTTCTCTGTCCTATCCAACAACGACAACATCAATAACAACAACTACAATAATAAAACAAGGGCAACAAAAGGGAATAAATAAATAAATAAAAAGAAAGTCTTGCATAACTGTCATGCTAACTCTCCCATCTGTCCACATTTCTTAATTTTTTGCACAAGACCTACTCAGGGAGTTTGGGGATGCAGATAAGCAGTACTCAAGATTTTCAGGCAGGGGATCTTGAAATCCCCTGGTAACACTGATTCTATGACCAATTCTGCCATTTTATACACCACCAGGCAATTCTTGGCTGAGTATTCAGCTGTACAAGACTATCCTAGCACATAAAATCCATCACAAATGCGAAGTCTGGGCTGTCACCTGGGCTTCGGACCAAATCTATTTCAGATCAGATCCCAAAGACTTTCTTTTTGGATTCAATTCATTTTCAAGAATGGCTCAGAAAACTCAGAAACACTGTACTTACTAGGTTAATGGGTTTATTATAAAAGGGAAGGATCAGATGGATGAGTTGTATACCCATGGGGGCAGGGGTAAAGAAAGTCTATGCTCTCTGCCTCCCACCAGGAAGCACCCCCACCCCGCGCCTTGCAAGGCCAGAGAACTCCAAGTGGGCCAAGAAAACCCAGGTAGACACAAGTGGGGTCCCTAGCACCAGGGCAGAGGCCCCCCAGCTGCTGACTCCCTCTTTCCCTTCCCCAAAACATTTCACCATGCCTTTGCAAATTCACCCTCCCATCATACTCACTGTTCCCCTTAAGGTAGAGTCACCCCAATGCACTGACAGAGAAGAACAGAGCAAGACTCAGAACCCCATGGCTACAGAGCAGGGAGAGGAGCAACCTGACCCTGAACCCAGTGCCAGACTCTTCCTCTACTCAAAAATCCAAGCCCAAAAGCAGGAGAGAGGCAGCAAAAGCCCAACCTTCCTTATCTGGCAGGGCCAGGAAAAAGTGAGGCAACTGCTGTTAAGTCTAACAGTCACCACAAGCTATGAAACAAACAATAGTGAGCAGGAAGCATTTGAACATTAATGTTTCTGGACAGCATGAGGGTAGGTGGATGGGTGGGGAAAAGGGATGTCTTTCCTGTTAGCAGTTCAGTTAAAATGCAGTAACAATGAGTCCTGAATAGCTCAAGTTTTTTTAAAAAAGAAAGAACACCTACGCCATAAAGAACTAACAGAAATTAAAAGCAGTGAGGCTGATTGCCAACCTGCTAGCCCAGGTGGTGCCAAGAGATTAAAAAGGGAAGGAGTAAAAATAAGTGCTCCATGGGCATGTCTACATGTGGGCAAGTGTGTCTGTACCTGTGAATGAATATGGGGGCCTGTGAATCAGTGTGTGTGCAAGAGTGAATATGGGGGCTGGGTAGAGGCACAGTAGGCTGAGTGCATGTGTTATAGTGAGCAAGGACCCTGGCTCAAATCCCCAGTCCTCACATGCAGGGTAGGAAGTCTCACAAGTGGTGAAGCAATACTGCAGGTATCTCTCTGTCTCTCTCACTTTTTATCTCCCTCTTCCTTCTCAATGTGTTTCTATTTTTAAAAATTTGACAAATAAAATATATTATTAAGTTAATATGTGTTTGAGTGTGTACACATGTGGATGCATGTGTGGATATATGTAAGTACATAAGTATACACATGTGTTCTATGAATTAAAATGTACATGTGAGTGGATGTGTGTACAGGTGGGTGTGTGAGAGTATGCATGTGTGCATGTGACTAAGGGTGTATGTGCAAATGAGTGTGTACCTGTATTTACGTGTTTATTTAATTTAACTCATTTATTCATTTATTTTGCTACCAGGCTTAGCTGGGCTCAATGCAAGTACTACAAAGCTACTGCTCCTTTTTTTTTTCCTTTCCATGTTATTTGATAAATCAGAAAGAAATTAAGAGGAGAAGAGGGAGATAGCGAGGGAGAAAGGAAGAGAGACACCTGCAGACCTGTTTCATCACTCATGAAGAATCCCCCCTGCAGATAAAGTGGGGGCTCAAACCTGGATCCTTATGCATGGTAACATATGCATTTAACCAGGTGCACCACCAACCGGCCCCCACCTACCTGTCTTTATTTATATGTGTTCACATACGAGAATGTGACTCAGTGTGTGCATATGTGCACCAAAGTACATGTCTTCAACTATTCAGTCGCCCTTCAGTATGGGTCCCCCAATCAGAAACTTCATTGCAGAGACAAGACAAAAACAATGGGGCAAGTTCAACAGGCATCTTCAGAGATGAGTACTGCAGGTGATTGAGTAAGGACAGATATCTGGGGGCTGGTGGAGAGGTGGCATCAACAGAAACCACAGGCCAGAGGTCCCCACTATAGTATTAAGGTCATAGTATGGAGACAGAGCTGCAGCTGGGGGTGGGGGTGGGAGGTTGGACCTGCAAGTGCACTGTGGACCAGTGTCACAGAGTTGCAACACACAAGGACTTTTCCAAGCTGAGGTCATAACCTCAGCCTGCACTACCCAGAGCTGGACATGTGTTGGGTAGTATGCCAGCTCCCCCAGCTTAAAGCTTCTGTCTCTAATCCTGCTTAACTAAACACCAGCATGCCTGCAGGGCATTGGTTTGATCCCACTTAAAGCTGCGATCTATTTACATAAACCACTGTTAACTAAGCACTACCCTGCCTGCAGGGCATTGGTTTAATTCCCCACTGGTTCACGAAGTCTTTTTGCTCCGGCCCCTCTCGTAGTAACCCTGATATCCACCACTGTCTTTTCACTCCACCCTCTCTATGTCACACCCTGCTTCCACCCTACTTGGCTAGTATATATACAAGCTGCTTTTCTGAGTAAAAACACTTGGAATTGCTTTCCGGCTCCGAGAGTTCCAGAGTGTATCTCTTGCGACGTTAGCTCGGCACAAGTTCCAGATCCCTCTCCCACGCAGCAGCCTAGACTGGCTCCAGTTGAGTTCTCTCCAACCCAGCGCACTTGCTTGGGAAGAAGCACCCTCAGGCTATCCCGGCAGACATGGGCCAGAGGGTGAGGGAGGGGGGGCAGGGTAGGTGCTGTCTTGGTTTCACCAGATTAGAGAAGTTTTTTAAAAAATATTTATTCCCTTTTGCTGCCCTTGTTGTTTTATTGTTGTAGTTATTATTGTTGGATAGGACAGAGAGAAATGGAGAGAGGAGGGGAAGACAGAGGGGGGGAGAGAAAGACACCTGCAGACCTGCTTCACCGTCTGTGAAGCGACTTCCCTTGCAGATGGGGAGCCAGGGGCTCAAACCAGGATCCTTACGCTGACTGGTCCTTGCACTTTGCATCATGTGTGCTTAACCCACTGCACTACTGCCTGACTCTAGAGAAGTTTCTTTCACTACGAGATCACGATAGTTATCACCATATATAAAGATCACCATCGATATACCATTAGAGGCTTTTTGTTTTGTTTTTGGCTTCCATGGTTATCACTGGGGCTTAGTGCCAGCACTACAAATCCACTGCTTCTGTGGTCTTCTTTTTTTTTTTTTCCATTTTACTGGATAAAACAGAGAGAAATTGAGAGGGGAGGGGGAGATAGAAAGTAAGAGAAAAAGATAGATACCTGCAGACTTATTTTACAACTTGTGAAGCTTCCCTCCTGCAGGTGGGGAGCTGAGAGTTCAAACCTGGTCCTTGAACTTAGTACTATGTGTGCTTAGCCGGGTAGACCATTGCCCCAGCCCTCCCTCCATCCCTCATCACAGTTCTTCTCTATCACCATCCCCCGGGACTCTTCTGGAAACAAAACCATCTGAGAACACTTGCTGGCTGAATGCTTTGCATATACTCAGATCTACCAGGACATAAGGATAAAAACAAAGAGAAAGCAGCAATAAATACCAATAAAGGTTGAACCCAAGGATGACAAAAATCAGCTTGGGGATTGGCTATTCAAAAGGCTGGGGATAAAAACACCAAGTGAAACTGTACAAAGCATCAACTGTGTTTCTGGTTACTTCTGTGGCCAAGGGTCAATTTAACTCTTTCCTGGATCAAGTGCTTCAATGTAATGGGTCTCACATGCCCACAAAAATCACACCGCAGTTTCAGTTTCACTTTGTCTAGAATGTTCTAAATGCCAAGCTGGATCCATTACTATCCATGAAAGCAGAAATGAAATCAAAACCACTGTGTCAGGAACATGCCTATGAATAAGGGTTAGGCTTTCAGGGAAAAAGAAGCAGATGGGGGTTGAGGTGTTCAGTGACAGAGCTGGATGGCAGGCAGCAGTATGCAAACCAGCAGGAAGATCTGGGCATTTAGGGTGGTAGCATGGGGGACCCGTGGGGGTCTTCACCCAGCCCATACAGACCGGGCAGGGACAGCAGGAAGCAAGGGTCAGCACTATGACACAGAGAGCCAGAGGCACACAGCCTACCTGCTGTAAGCATCTTTATGGAGAAGGGAGGCCCAGGGTCAGAGCCGAGTCAATGCATCCTCCCTCAAATGCCAGTGAAATAGGAGCTCAGCACAGACACTGAAAGGCACAGTGTTTGTTTAAAATAGAAAATGCCAGGGCAGCTCAATGCCAAGGTTGCAAAACAAAGCAGAAATGCAGAAGTGACAGCCCTGATGCCCATTCTGCCATAGGAGAGAGAGCGAGAGCACACACAGTGTGTCTGAGACACCCTGGGAGTCTCTGACCTGTGCTGAGCGGGGGATTCTACTGGAGAATTTTTAACACCTCCAAATTTGCCGAAACTTGGTTGTCTAACTCCACAGCATAATCCAACAAAGTAGGGAAATCTGGAAATGTTTCTGCTAGTGCAGGCAGGGATGGACACGGGTTTTCTTCCTCTTCAAAATGCAAATAACAGCACTTACCAGAAAAGGAGACCATCCAGTGTTTTTATGCAATCTGTTCACATGTGAAATACATCATCTGAGGAAGAGAAGCACACAGTGCGAAACTGTTCCCCTCTCTCCCACATTTAAAAACAATGTGCCCTTCTGTGCTGCCAACCAGCATGGTCTCCAGATCTAAGGAAGTGTGTGTGTGTGTGTGTGTGTGTGTGTGTGTGCGTGTGCGTGTGCGTGTGCGCGTGTGCGTGTGTGTGCGTGCGCGCACGCGCGCGCGCTATGGTCTAAAGCAGAGTCCTCAGAATAACTGAGCATAATCTTCTAGCCAAGTATTACTGAAGACATCTCATTGCTCTGAAGCGCCCCCCCTTTTTAATTTTTATTTATTTTATTTCAGCAGCATTGTTGGGGCAGAGCAGTAGTAGAAATAGTAAAATATACAAGTTACCATGCAGGAGAAACCAGATTCAAGCCCCAAGGTTCCCACCCGAAGGAGGGAAGCTTCACAAGTGGTAAAAAAAATGCTGCCGGTGTCACTCTGTCTCTCTCCCTCTCAATCTCCCCCTTCTCAATTCAATTTCTGGCTATCTCTATCCAATAAATAAAGAGACAATAAAAATTATATATATATATGTCCTGGCCTCTTTCCAAGGAATCTGTAGTCTTCTAGTGAGAGGACAGTTTTCCAGGTTCCTTAGCCTCAGCCCAGGATGGGGTCTATTTTACCTCCCATGGCATGCCCTCCCCCAGGCATCCTGCCAGTGCCCCACTGTTTTTTGTTTGTTTGTTTGTTTTATTTTGTTTTTATTGGATACAGACAGAAATTGAGAAGGGAGAGAGACAGAGAGACAGCTGGAGCCCTGCTGGCCTCTTGTGAAGGGGCCTGAACCTGGGTTCTTGTGCATTATAATACACTCTTGTGGACTTAACCAGGTGTGCCACCCTCGAGGGCCCCATTCTGCCCAGCAGACCCTCATTGGTCAGAAGCTGCACACATAGCAAGCACTCTACTGCTACTTCTGACAACTGCAATGGCTCCTTCTGCCTAGAGCTGTGGTTCTCAAAGCATATTCCATGGAGCCTCTGAGTGTCCCTGACAGTCAAGATAAGCAACTCTGTCTGTATCAATTTATATCCTGATATGATTCCTGAGATTTGTGTGGAAAAAAACTTCTTTAGCACTAAAATAATGAATGAAAAGTGGGAAGAGCTTTGGGATTCCAGTCTTAATCCCTCAGCTCCCAGGTACTGCTTAACATGGCTGTATCAGCTCCATAGTCCCACTGTTTCAGGGCATCCACTCGGGTCCCACAAGGGAGGTTCACCCAAGCATATGGGTAAACGCCAGATTCATGGCCCCATCCCATAATGCTGGGTCCAGGCAGGAACTGCTGTGGTGGGTGGCTGTTGCCCTCTATGGTCTGGGATTCAGACACAGCTCAGTTTACTAATCAAGGACATTTTCTTATGATTATGGCTGTGGTCTCCATCTGCCACACAGAGTCCAGTGCACATGGATGAGATACTAAGAAAACACAAAAGTGGGAGTCGGGCAGTAGTGCAGCGGGTTAAACGCACTTGGTGCAAAGCACAAGGACCGGCGTAAGGATCCTGGTTTGAGCCCCTGGCTCCCTACCCACAGGGGAGTCACTTCACAGGCGGTGAAGCAGGTCTGCAGGTGTCTTTCTCTCCCCCTCTCTGTCTTCCCCTCCTCTCTCCATTTCTCTCTGTCCTATCCAACAATGATGATATCAATAACAACAACAATAAAAAACAACAAGAGCAACAAAAGGGAAAATATATATATATAAAGAAAACACAAAAGAAGGTCAGCTCAGTGTATTCTTTTTATCTATTTTTTTAAAATTTTATTGTTATTTTCCCTTTTGTTGCTGTAGTTGTTGTTGTTAATGTCATCGTTGTTGGATAGGACAGAGATAAATGGAGAGAGATGGGGAAGACAGAGAGGGGGAGAGAAAGAGAGACACCTACAGACCTGCTTCACCACCTGTGAAGCGACTCCTCTGCAGGAGGGGAGCCAGGAGCTTTTGACTGGGATCCTTAGCCAGTTGGTGAACTTGGCGCCACCTGCACTACTGCCTGACCCCCTCTTTTTATCTATTTTTGCCAACAGGGTTTTATCACTGGGATTTTGTACCTACATGACCACACTGTTCCCAATGGCCTTTTTTTTTTTTAACTCTTTTGCTTTTTCTTTTCAAGTTTGTATAGAGGATGAGATACAGACGGGGGGGGGGGGGGGGGGGGCGGGGGCGGGGTCAGGCAGTGGTGTACCTCGTTAAGCACTTCACAAGTGGCAAAGCAGATCTGCAGGTGTCTTTCTCTCTATTTTCGCCTCATCTCTCAATTTCCCTCTGTCCTATCCAATTAAAAAAACAAGGCGGAGGTGGCACAGTGATAAAGCTTTGGACCCTCAAGCATGAGGCCCTGAGTTCGATCCCCGGCAGCACATGTGCCAGAGTGATGTCTGGTTCTTTCTCTCTCCTCCTATCTTTCTCATAAATAAATAAAATCTTGAAAAAGAAAGAAAGAAAGAAAGAAAGAAAAAAAAAAAAAGGAAAAATGGATACCAGGAGCAGTAGATTTGTAGTGTGGGTACTGAGCCCTAGTGATAACCCTGGAGGCAAAGAGAGAGAGAGAGAGAGAGAGAGAGAAAGATCAACAGAGAGAATGACACCTACAACACTGCTCCACCACTCCAACTCCTGCATATGGGGACTGAAGTTTTGAACTAAGATTCTCACATATGAGTGACCACTCTGACCCCAGCGCAGAGCTCTCTTTCTGGTAGTACAGACCAGCTGTACAGTCTTCTGGCACTTGAGGATCAGTCAGATCCCTGAGAGAGCTCCCAACCTCCCTGCTAAACAGTGGGGCTGTCTATACATGTTGACGTGACATGGTAACAGTTTTAGGCCTGTGGGAACATAGCTGTCACCCACCACACAGGCCAAGCAACAACCTGGAGACCTGGCACTGATATGCATGCCAGGTACAATGAGCCCCCTAATGCTCAGAGGGAGAAGCATGGTCTGGGGCTGCCCATGTGCTCCTCAGGATGCCAACAGCTTGGATGGCTATCAATGCACAGCTGCAGAGGACATGGGGAGCAGTACTAACCTGCCCAGCCCCACCAGTCCACTCTCACCCTCCTGCCACCACTGCTTCCTGCCTATCATTTGAATAAACAGTGTTTCTACAGGGGGAAAAAAAAAAAAAAGGAAGGAAGATACCCTTGGCAGCCTCAGCATTCCTGTCTAGACAGAATGATACAGTGACCACATCCTGGAGGCTGCATGTTACATAGGGCCCTGGGCACCACCCAGACCACCTTGCAAAGCAAAGCAACTTCACTGCTCCTCATTGGGCCTGGGTGTTTCCAGCTGCTTGAACAGGAAGTCTTCCCCAACCCAGCCCCACCCCACCCTCAGCTCCTGGACTTGCCCTGGCGAGAGAAACAAGTCTCATGTGAGAATCAAGAAGCCTGCCAACCCCAGTCCAGCCCTCCCTGCACACAGCGAGCTCCACTGCTCTCCTCCCAGGGTTGAGAAGGCTGCAGAATGCCTGTCTACATCTCCTCCCAAACCATCTATGCCTCTTCTCTCCTGTCCCCATCCCACTCTCTTATAAGTGTGTGTCTCTGGGGGCCAGGCTGTGGCACATTAGGTTAAGTGTGCAAGGACCTGGATTTAAACCCCTCTCCCCACTTGCAGAGGGGATGCTTCACAAATGGGGAAGCAGGTCTATAGTTGTCTCTCTACCTCTTTATCTCCCCCTCCCATCTCAATGTCTCTGTCCTAGCAAATAAAAAAAATAGAAAGGAGGAGTCAGGCGGTAGTATAGTGGTTGAAGTGCATGTGGCACAAAGCGCAAGGACTGGCATAAGGATCCCAGTTCAAGCCCCCGGCTCCCCACCTGCAGGGGAGTTGCCTCACAAGCGGTGAAGCAGGTCTGCAGGTGTTTCTTTCCCCTTCTCTTCTTCCCTCCTCTCTCCATTTCTCTCTGTCCTGTCCAGCAATGACGACATCAATAATAGCTACAACAATAAAAAACAACAAGGGCAACAAAAGGGAATAAATAAATAAATAAATATTTTTTAAAAAGAAAGGAAAAAATGGCTGCAGGCAGCAGTGGATTTGTGTTCCAGCACTGAGCCCCAGCAATAACTCTGGTGGCAATAAAAAATAAAGGGGCAGTGGTACTCTCGGTTAAGTGCACGTAGTACTAAGCACAATAACCCATGCAAGGATTCTAGTTCAAGTCCCCGGCTCCCCACTGCAGGGGGGGAAAGTAGCAAAGCAGTTCTACGGGTGTCTATCTCTCTCTCTCTCTCTCTCTCCCTCCCCTCTTCTCTCTGTTCTATTCAATAAAATGGGGGGAAAATCGCCACCAGGAGCAGTGGGTTCACAGTAATGGAAGAGAGCCCCAGAGATTACACTGGAAGCAAAAAAGGAGGGGGGCAGGCAGTTGAGTACCTGGTTAAGCGATCACATTAAAATGTGCAAGGACACAGGTTCAAGCCATTGGTCCCCACTTGCAGAGAGAAAGCTTCACAAGTGGTGAAGCAGAGCTGCAGATATCTCTGTCTCTCTCCCTCTATCTCTCCTTCCTCCTCTCAATTTCTCTTTCTCTATCCAATAATAAATAAAATATATTTAAAATATATTTATTTTCCCTTTTGTTGCCCTTGTCATTATTGTTTTTGTAGTTATTGTTGTTGTTATTGCTAACGTTATTGTTGGATAGGACAGAGAGAAATGGAGAGAGGAGGGGAAGACAGAGAGTGGGAGAGAAATATAGACACCTGCAGACCTGCTTCACTGCCTGTGAAGACTCCCCTGCAGGTGGGGAGCCGGGAGCTCGAACCAGGATCCTTCTGCCAGTCCTTGCGCTTTGCGCCACATGTGCTTAACCCACTGCACTACCGCCTGACTCTCAATTGTACAATTTTTTAAGTGAAACTGCATCTAAATGTGCTTTTAATTTGCCTTCTTGTGATTGTAACACAATTTTACTCACGAGTCAGTTGTTTTCTTTCTTTCTTTCTTTCTTCTTTTTTTCTTTTCTTTTCTGCCCCTTCTCAGCTTTTATTTTCCTATTGTTTTGATTTTTTAAATCTCAGTGTTCTCCTTTTCCCTGAGTGCAAGCACTCACTTAACTACCAATATTACAGACTTTAAGACTGTGAGAATTACTGCAAAAAGTTTTTGCAAGGCCAGTTATTTGCCCTCTCCTCCCCTCTCCTCTTCTCCCTTTTCCTTACAGTGGGAGCATGAGGTGGCTCACCCACCCAGTAAAGCATGCACACATTCCCATGCTCAAAGACCTGAGTTCAAATTCCTGGATACTACATGAGAGCACTTATGGGGAGGAAGCTTCCTTAGCAGTGAAGTGTCTCTCTTTCTCTCTCTCTCTCTTTGCCTTCAGGGTTATTGCTGGGGTTTGATGCTGGCACTAGGAATCCACTGCTCCTGGCAACTGTTTTTCCCACTTTTATTGAGAGGGGTGGGGATATAGAGAGGGAGAGAGAAAGATGCCTGCAGACTTACTTCACAGCTTGTGAAGCACACCTTCTGCAGGTAGGGAGCCGGGGGGCTCAAACCTGGACCCTTGTACTTTGCACTGTGTGCAGTTAAGCAGGTGTGCCACTGCCTGGCTCCCTCTTTCTCTCTCTGATCCTCTAGTTAGAGGAATGAAATGGAAATGATATAGTCATGCAAGCACTGAGTTCCAGTAATAGTCTTGGTGGCAAAAAAAAAAAAGGGAAAGAAAGATTTATTAACACAAAAGATGTTACTAACACAAAAGTAGGGAAGAGAAAGTCATAGCACCACTGACTGCAGAGCCAGGTATCAAACTCAGGACTTTATATGTACAAGTCCTGCATGTCACTGAGCCAGCTGCCTTCACTTATATCACTCACATTTTCTTTGAAAATTCAATTTTACCCCACCAATATGTCCTGGAGCTCCTAATAGGGAAAGAGAGAAGCAGACTGGGAGTATGGACCGACCAGTCAACGCCCATGTTCAGCGGGGAAACAATTACAGAAGCCAGACCTTCTACCTTCTGCAACCCACAATGACCCTGGGTCCATGTTCCCAGAGGGATGGAGAATGGGAAAGCTATCAGGGGAGGGGGTGGGATATGGAGATTGGGTGCTGGGAATTGTGTGGAGTTGTACCCCTCCTACCCTATGGTATTGTTAATTAATCCTTTCTTAAATAAAAAAATAAAATAAAATAAAGAAAAAAAAAGAAAATTCAATTTTTTTTTCCCTCCAGGGTTATTGCTGGGCTCGGTGCCTGCACCATGAATCCACCGCTCCTGGAGGCCATTTTTCCCCCTTTTTGTTGCCACCTCGTTGCGGTTATTATTGCCATTGTTGACGTCGCTTTGTTGTTGGAAAGGACAGAGAGAAATGGAGAGAGGAGGGGAAGACAGAGAGAGAGGGGAGAGAAAGATAGACACCTGCAGACCTGCTTCACCGCCCGTGAAGCGACTCCTCTGCAGGGGGGGGAGCCGGGGGCTCGAATCGGGATCCTTATGCGGGTCCCTGCGCTTTGCGCCACGTGCGCTTAACCCACTGCGCCACCGCCCAACTCCCAAGAAAATTCAATTTTAAAAGTTTTACAACATCAAGGCCAAACAGTGGTACACTTAGTTAGGTCTATATATTGTCATTCACAAGACCCAAGTTTAAGCCCCCGGCCCCCACCTGCAGAGAAGAAACCTCACAAATGGTATGGCACTACTATAAGTCAGTCTCGGCCTTTCCCTGCCCCCCACCATTTTATCAGAACACTGAGCAACTCTGGTTTATGGTGGTGTGGGGGATTGAACCTAGCAGTTGGGAACCTCAGGCATGAAAATCTGGGTTTTTAAATTTTTTTTATTATCTTTATTTATTATCATATAGTGACAGCCAGAAATTGAAAGGACAGGGGGGACAGAGAGGAAGAGAGATAGAGAGACACCTGCAACACTACTTCACTGCTTGTGAAGCTTTCCCCCTGCAGTTGGAGACCGGGGGCTCCAACCTGGGTCCTTGAGCATAACGTGTGCTCAGTGAGGTGTGCCACCACCCAGATCACTGAAAATCTCTTTGCATAACCACTATGCAAAATATCCTCACCCTTTCTCTTCCTCTATCCCCCTTCCCTCTTAATTTCTGTCACTAAAATAATAAATAGTAAAGAAATCATTTTTTAAAAATTCTAAAGTTTTTCACTATCACTCTTTTCCTTTTGGACTTTCCTCTTTCACCTCTAAATTTACCAGCCTAGGGAAAGAAATAGTTTCTAGTCCACAACACATCTTGGCAAAGTGCTCAAAAGCCCATCTAAGGAATAGTTTTGAGACAACGGATAACCCTAAAGCTTAAAAAGCAATTTAAATTGCTTCAAAATAACATTGAACTGCTGAGGAAATAACTCAGCTGGTAGAGTACAAAAGTTGTATGCCTGAGGCTCCCAATTCAATCCGTATATCCCAGATTGGTGGTCTGGCTTTTTTTTTTTTCCACATATTTATTTATTTTTCCTTCTGTTGGCCTTGTTTTTCTTTTTATATTGTTGTTGTTGTTGTTATTGATGTCGTCAGATAGAACAGAGAGAAATGGAGATAGGAGGGAAAGACAGAGGGGGAGAGAAAAACAGACACCTGCAGACCTGCTTCACTGCCTGTGAAGCGACGCCCCTACAGGTGGCAAGCCAGGGGCTCAAACCAGGATCCTTATGCTAGTCCTTGCGCTTTGCACCACGTGTGCTTAACCCACTGCGCTACCGCACGACTCCCTGGTCTGGCTTTTCTTTCTGTCTCATGTGAAAAATAAGTACTGAGGCTCATAAAGAGTTTAGTAGTAGGGAGTCAGGCTGTAGCGCAGAGTGGTTAAGCACAGGTGGCGCAAAGCGCAAGAACTGGAGTAAGGATCCCGGTTTGAGCCCTGGCTCCTCACCTGCAGCGGAGTCACTTCACAGGCGGTGAAGCAGGTCTGCAGGTGTCTGTCTTTCACTCCCCCTCTGTCCTCCCCTCCTTTCTCCATTTCTCTCTGTCCTATCCAACAACGATGACAACAATAATAATAACCACAACAATAAAAAAAAGGGCAACAAAAGGGAATAAATAAATATAAAAAAATTTTTTAAAAAAGTTTAGTAGTAATAATAGGAATTTGATTTTTACTAACTTATTTTTTATTGCATTACAGTTATTGCTGGAGTATAGGTGTCTATACCACAAATCCATCACTCTCGGCAGCCATTTATTTCCTTTTTCTTTTTCTCTATCCTTTTATTTTGATAAGACAGAGAGAACTAGAGAGGGGAGGAGGAGGCAGGGAAAGAAAAAAAAGAGAGACACTTGGAGTAGGGCACACTAAAGTAAAAGTCTCTGGGTTGAGGGTGAGGGTGGAAGTTCAGCTTCACTGAGGTGGGGGTGGGGGGGATGAGACACAGTTTTTAGGTGGTGGGAATGGTGTTTGTGTATACTCCTATTAATCTGTAGTCATATAAATCACTAATTAATGTGAGGGGGAAAATTGATTGAATGTATCAAACTTTTTAATGCACAGACTAACCATAGGCTGAGTCTTTGAAATGTTGACTCTCTTAAAAGCTTAGACCAGGGAGAACAGAAGCAACTGGTGGCATTACTCTCTAAGACACAGCTATATACAAATAACGTCCAAAAACATAAATTATAGTGATGTTGTGTATGACACAGCAAATTCTAATAAAGGGATTTTCAAAGTTAACCCAATTGCCAAATAATTTGATTATAGCAATAACTATCTCTTGTCTTCTTATGCCCTAAGACAGCAGGAACTTCCCACTTCCTCTACAGATCGTATATTTCCTCCAGTCCTGGAACCTCTAGGGTGGGGCTCACTTTCCTGCATGCTTCTCTCAAGTCATACCAAATGATATTACATCCGCCGATCCCAACCTAATAAGCACAACAAATACCACCTCAGCATGCTTCACTTCAGACTGTGTCCAGAGATGTCAGGCATGGAATGTCAACCCTTCAGCCTCATTACTTGGGTGAGACCTTTCCTTTCATAATATTCTAATTCCATTCCAGGAGGTTCACTTCCTAACAAAGTTTCAAAATTTGGATGTAGACCAGGTTCCATGAGATAGGCCATATGTTCACATGCATCCATAAATTAGGACAATATATATACCTGAAATCAAAAGTGCACAATAGTCTGCAGTGAGCAAGCAAGCGAAAGACCTAAAAAGACACTATAAAGTTCCTAATGAAATAGTGTCTACTTAAGACTTAGATACCCTCCTCACCTACTTCCTATTATAGTTCTCTCACTCACTCCAAAGCTAACCTTATCAAAGTAAGGACTACAAAAGCTGAATAAGGGCAAGAGACTGGCATATTTTAACGATGACTCTTTAGTCACTATCAGGCTACTCCATCAGCTGGGGCCCTAGTCAGGGAGTTTTGAGATTCCCAAACAGACATGATGGGCCTAGACCTCGAATAAATCCCTCTCTCCATTGTTTTTGGTCACTTCTATCAGAAACAACACAATAGACCCCTCTATGTGCCCCCATAGGATCTTGCCCTCAACATGGATCAACTACAGTAGAGAATGTTCCATCCTCCAAAGGGAGGATAGGATGGGCAACATACTCTATGTTCCACCTGAGGAAGATGGGTCCTGATATTAGGGCAACTTGGAATGTTCTTACTCATGACCACAGAATATGAACTCAGATCTACAGGGATGCAGAGGTCTCATAGGCTCCTAAGCTGAACATGAACCCCAGATCAGATCAAATTCATGGGGTTTACAGTCAACAATATTTATATCCCGTTCCCATATTTGGGAGCTACTCTTCCCTGATCCAGATTTCTGGTCCTTTTTCTAGCCATGACATCATCTCCCCAGACAATAATTTGGATCCACCTGCATATCATATGTCAGGCTCAGGGGAAAAAAAAAAAAGACTAGTATAGTCATGGGCTCTATATTCATAACTAAAATAGGCCTACTAACTACCTACAAAACAGAGACCCCCAAGCTCTTCATATGAACTATTCCAGTCTTTAGGTTCATGATTAGTCAACAATTTGTTTGGCTCTATATGTTAACTCTTTTTTCAGCCACCAGGTTCCAGATGCTAACATGATGCCAACCGGACTTCCCTGGACAGACAACCCCACCAATGTGTCCCACTTCCCCAAGCCCCGCCCCACTAGGGAAAGAAAGAATGGCTGGGAGTATGGATCGACCTTCCAACACCCATGTTCAGCAGGGAAGCAATTACAGAAGCCAGACATTCCACCTTCTGCATCCCCTAATGTCCATACTCCCTGAGGGATAAAGAATGTCCTAATGTCCATACTCCCTGAGGGATAAAGAATAGGAAAGCTATCAGAGGAGGGGATGGGATATGGTATTCTGGTGGTGGGAATTGTGTGGATTTGTACTCCTCTTATCCTGTCTTTTGTCAGTGTTTCATTTTTATAAATAAAAATTAAAGAAGAGGGGGTCGGGCGGTAGCACAGTGGGTTAAGCGCACGTGGCGCAGAGCGCAAGGACTGGCAGAAGGATCCCGGTTCGAGCCCCCGGCTCCCCACCTGCAGGGGAGTCGCTTCACAGGCGGTGAAGCAGGTCTGCAGGTGTCTGTCTTTCTCTCCCCCTCTGTCTTCCCCTCCTCTCTCCATTTCTCTCTGTCCTATCCAACAATGAATGACATCAACAATGGCAATAATAACCACAAGGAGGCTACAACAACAAGGGCAACAAAAGGGGGGAAAATGGCCTCCAGGAGCGGTGGATTCATGGTACAGGCACTGAGCCCAGCAATAACCCTGGAGGGGAACAAAAAGAAAAGAAAAAAAAATTAAAGAAGAAAAAAAGAGACACCTGCAAAACTGCTTCACTATTTGTGAAACTTTCCCTCTACAGGTAGGGACAGAAGACTTGAACCTGGGTTCTTGAATGTAGTAATATGTGCACTCAACCTGCTGCATCACCACCCAGCCTCAGTAGGAATTTTACTTATCAGACCTGAAACACACAATAATTCTTAGACTTGCTCTTATTACAAATGTGATAATGACAGGTGAACCAATACTCAGAACATAAACTGAGTTTCTATCCCAGATCTGCCATGCTCTTCCCATGCTGCCTAAGTATGGACCTTGCTTTCTTCTGGACAAATTATATCTTGTCTATATGTATTTTTAAATGGTATTTAATCTTTCTTTAATATATTTATTTATTTTGGATAGAGACAGAGAAAATAGAGGAAAGGGATAGGGAGGGAGAGGGAGAGGAAGAGCGAGAGGTGGGGAGAGGGGGGATCTGCAACACTGTTTCACAGCTCAGGAAGCTTTTTCCTTGTAGGTGGGGATCAGCGGCTTGAACCCTTTTCTTTGTGCATAATAATGTGTGAACTCAACCAATTGTGCCACTACCCTTTTTTTTTTAATTCGGTCATTATAAAAGGGGTATCATGCTCTCTATAACCATCCCACCATTACTTTTTCACTGTTAGTATGTCACTGAAGTGTGTCCACAATCACATATCAGCCCTTATTTTTCAAAGATGTATTTAATCTATTTCGTGAACTATAAAGAGGAGACAGAGAGGAAAAGAGACTGAGAGAGAAGGAGAGGGAGAGGAGAGATGAGAGCAGCAATTTGACACATGTGGCCCATGTCTACAAGTCCAAAGCTCTTCTTCCTCTGCACCACCTCCCAGGCCAGCACATGTCACAGGTTCCACAGTATGCACCCACATTCCTGAGGCTGGTTTTTGTTGTTGTTGTTGTTGTTTTGCCTGCAGGGTTTATCATTGGTGCCTGCACTATGAATCCACTGTTCCTGGAGGCTATTTTTCCCTTTTGTTGCCCTTGTTGTTTATTGTTGTTATTATTATTTATTGCTGTCGTTGTTGGATAGGACAGAGAAAAATCGAGAGGGAAGGGGGAACAGAGAAGGGGACAGAAAGATAGACACCTACAAACCTGCTTCACCTCTCCTAAGGCTGTTTAAGGGTATTTGTTATTGTGGGCTTGAGGGAAATTCCTGCAAAGTGATAAACATGCAATGCAATCTCTATTTCACTGAAAACTTTCCATGGTCAAAAGCTGGTCACCCTCTGGAGGCATGTATGTCGTTAAAGTTCGGGGCTCTAGCAGACAGGGCTAGCTTCACGGCGGTAGACAGAGACTCGAGGATACACGGCTGGGCAGAGAAGCTGTATTTCTTTATTCACGAACAACGATCCAAAAACTAACCTAAACTAATCACCACACAGATCTGTCCTACATCCTTCTCTTCCGGCGGCTGCGGCCAGAATATTCTTACTGGGGGTCAGACGGTAGTACAGTGGGTTAAGCGCACATGGCGCTTAAGGATCCTGGTTCGAGCCCCTAGCTCCCCACCTGTAGAGGGGTGGCTTCACGACCGGTGAAGCTGATCTGCAGGTGTCTATCTTTCTCTTCCCCTCTCTGTCTTCCCCTCCTCTCTCCATTTCTCTCTGTCCTATCCAACAACAATGACATCAGTAATAACAACAATAACCACAACGATTTAAAAAAAAAAAAGGAAAAAAATAGCCTCCAGGAGCAGTGGATTCGTGGTGCTGGCACCAAGCCCCAGCAATAACCCTGGAGGCAAAAATAAACAAATAAATATTTTTTAAAATTTTGGGGGAGAATAAAATAAAATTAAAAAAAAAATTTTTTAAAGGATATCCTTACTTAGAAAATATACACAGAGGGTTGGTGAAAATACCTCACTTAGATAGTGTGCTGCTTGGCATAAGTTGAGAGCCAGATTTGAGTCCAGCTACCAATTCATTAAAGGAAGCTTCAGTGCTGTGATCTCTTTCACTACTCACTCACACACACACACACACACACACTCTCTCTCTCTCTCTCTCTCTAAGTATACACATATATAAAATTATATATAAATATATGTGTGTATGTATATATATATATATACATACACAGATACATATGCATGTAGATACACACACAGTTGTCTGGGGGTCAAAGATCTCAAGCTGATGGGAGGGAGTAGTCTGTGTTCTGGGGGCCTGCAGATAGTTCACCTGGTAGAGCTCAAATTTTACCATGCTCAAAGGCCTGAGTTCAAGCCCTTGGTCATCACCATAGAAAGGGGAAGATTTGCAGACCTTGGTGCCTCTCCACCTCTCTCTCTTGGGAACTTTCGCCCTCAATCTTAAAAAAGAGAGAATGTGTCTGCTGGGAGTAATGCAACTGTGAAGGAGCAAAGCTCCAGTAAAAACTCTGACCAAAAAAAAAAAAGTTGGCTGTGCTCGTTGCTCAATTTTTATTTTTAGAATATTCTGCTAATTTTGAAAATCTTTTTAAAATATAAAAAATGGGGGGTGTTGGGCGGTAGTGCAGTGGGTCAAATACACATGACACCAAGTGCAAGGACCAATATAAAAATCCTGGTCTCTTGATTTCTCTCTGTCCTATCCAACAACAATGACATCAATAACAATAATAACTACAACAGGGGCCAGGTGGTGGCACACCTGGTTAAGTGCACACATTACAGTGCACAAGGACCCGGGTTCAAGCCCCTGGTCCCCACCTGCAGGGGTAAAGCTTTGTGAGTGGTGAAGCAGGGCTGCAGGTGTCTCGTTGTCTCTTCCCCTCTCTATCTGCCCCTTCCTTCTCAATTTCTCTGTCTCTATTCAATAATAAATAAATAAATAATAACTATAAGAATAAACAACAAGGGCAACAAAAGGGAATAAATAAATAAATAATTTAAAAAAAAAAAGAATCCCAGTTCGAGCCCCTGACTCCCCACCTGCAGGGGAGTCACTTCACAAGTGGTGAAGCAGGTCTGCAGGTGTCTGTCTTTCTCTCCTCCTCTCTGTCTTCCCCTCCTCTCTCCATTTCTCTCTGTCCTATCCAACAACGACGACATCAACAACAACAATAATAACTACAACAATAAAACAAGGACAACAAAAGGGGGAAAAGAAGCAAATTAAAAAACAAACAAAATATATAAAAATGAGATATTACCTTCAAGAAACTTCTTGTGACTATAAGGGGAAAAAAATTATGTATCACTTCTGACCCAGAAAAAAAATAATTATAAGGGAGCCAGGCGGTGGTGCAGCAGGTTAAGCGGGTTAAGCGCACAAGGCAGAAAGCGCAGGGACCCACATATGGATTGCGGTTTGAGCTCTGCCTCCCCACCTGCAAGGGGTTCGCTTCACAAGTGGTGAAGCAGGTCTGCGGGTGTCTTTCTCATCCTCCTCACTTGATTTCTCTCTGTCCTATCCAACAATAATGACAGCAATAACAACAATAGCAACAACGACGATAAACAAGGGCAACAAAAGGGGGAAAATTAAAAAAAAAAAAAAAAAATCAGCCAACTCCAACACCACCTATGCTTTTAAAAAGAACTACCTCAGGTTGGCAAAATGGCCCACTTGAATAGTATGCAGTTTTGCCACGTATTATGACCTCTCTTCACTCTCAAGTTTAGCCCATAGCAGCAAAGCCCCAGAATGACTTAAATAAATAAATAAATAAATAAATAAATAAACAAACAAGAGGAGAAGAGAAAGAAGAAAGAGAAGCCTGAGGAGAGAAAGAAGAAAGAGGAGGAGCAGAAGGAGGAGGAAGAGACCTACTCCTCCTTGGCAATTGCTACTGGCACATTTATAAAAAATGAAATGCAAATCTGAGATTTGTTTTACAAGAGCATAATGTGGGGAGGCGTGACCTAAGAAAGTAAGATCACTGCTGAGCGTCCAGGATATTATTTTCTGTACCTCTCTGCATGTTTTGAAACTTCCCACAAATACCAGTTTGATGTGTAAACTTGGCCAGAGTTACAGGCATTAAGTGGAAACTCTCCTTTGCATTCTAAATGAGGGCATTTTGCTTTTCACTTTCAGCACAATACTCAAAAACTTGCATCAGACAGTTAATACTTCACTATATAAAAGGTTTCACGTGAGATAATTTTGGCAACTGACAGTGTTCTGAGAAGGCCTAAAGTAGGCTAGACTAAGCTGTCGTGCATTTCCTTGTAGGTGTACTTCCAGGGCCTTCATACATACAATTCATCCATTCCTGTTTTGATTTGTTTTTTCTTTCTTTTCATTTCAGGAAAGGAGAAACAGAAGGAATTCACTTTTTCACTACCCATGGATCTTCCCCCAGCACTGTGGTGCTTTCATTTGGTGCCAGGACCCAAACCCTGGTCTCCTACATGGTAAAGTTTGAGCTCTGAGAGTTATTTCCCAATACCTAAATAGTGTTCTTGGTTTTTGCTACTACTTCCACTGCTGCTAGTTATCACAAAAAGAAACAGAAAGGGGAACAGAGAGAGGAGAAGAGATACCACAACATGACCCTGCTGCTTCTGAAGTAGTGTTTTCATGTGGTGCTAGGGGCTCAAATCTGTGTGCCTTGCACATGGTAAAAGATGTGCACTACCCAGTGAGCTATTTCCTAGCCCTTAAATGCATTCCTGACTTACAATATTTTCATCTTGTTCTGGGCTTACCAGGATATAATTTCATCTGTGCACAGATGTGAGGGTTTATTTATTTATTCACTTATTTTTACCAGAGCACTGCTCAGCTTTAGCTTATAGGGTATTGAACCTGGAACCTCAAAGCCTCAGGCATGAGAGAGTCCCTTGCATAACCATTATACTATCTACCCCTGCCCCATGTGAGATTTCAAGCTTCAGAATAGTACCTTGCTCCCTGGCTCCTGTGGGTGAGAATGCAGTTGTGGCTTTTCTGAGGACATACCCACATATTTAAAACTCCAGTTACTTCCAGGCTAGTTCTAACTGCTGCTCTCAGCCCCTGTGGTAATTAGAAAATCTTTAAGAGGTTAGGAGTTTTTGCAAAACAACTTTAGGTTGCCATTAAACTTACAAGGTGAGTGAATACTTTTTCTCAGAGAAACAAAATCCAGAGGTGGGCTCCTGCCTAGCACCCCAGGACCCCCAGGGAACTGCGTTTTTTCCCCCCTTTCCTTTAGCCTATAGGGTCTGTATGGTGCCACTGCTCCTGGTAGTCTCTTTTTCTTCCCACATTAGGTGCCAGATATTGTAAAAATAAAAAGTAACTAGAAGCGACAGCCAGCTCTTTTTTGTGGGGGTTTATAAAAGTGGCAGGTCTATTAGGTACTTAAATGCTGTGGTGAAAAATAGGCAAGAGAGAGTTGGACAGTAGCGCAGCAGGTTAAGCGCAGGTGGCACAAAGCACAAGGACCAGCGTGAAGATCTTGGTTCGAGCCCCCAGCTCCCCACCTGCAAGGGAGTCGCTTCACAAGCAGTGAAGCAGGTCCCCTCTCTGTCTTCCCTAACTCTCTCCCTTTCTCTCTGTCCTTTCCAACAACGATGGCATCAATAACAACAACTACAAAAATAAAAAAAAAAACCAGGGCAACAAAAGGGAGTAAATTAGTAAATAAATAAAAAGAAAGAAAGAAAAATAGGCAAGAGAGAAGCGACAGACTATCCAGCCATGTAGCATGCATGGATTACCATTCCTTAAGGTTCAACAGGTTCAGTTACCTTAGCACAGGTCCCGGGACAAAATAGCAATAGGAACAGAAGCTAAGAAAAGGTCTGAATCTTTGCTAGATTCTCCCTTAAATAACTTTCTCATACCCACAATTCCTTGAGTTTATTTGTTATGATATACATCATTTGAATGCTGATGACATCAGCCATATGTGAATTACATACATGGCCCACAATTCCTTTTTGTCTAGTCAATAAAATGCTGCATTCCCAATAGAGGTTGAGAGACAGAAAAGAGAGAGCTAGGAGGGAAAGAGAGAAAAAGAGAAATATGAAGAAAGAGATATGGAGAGACACTACAGAACCACTACACGGTACTCATAAAACTGACTTTATGCTTGCATGGAGCTCCAATGTGAAAGAGTTCTAGGTTCAACTTCTATACCACCATAAGCCAGAGCTGATCAGTGCTCTGGGGGAAAAAAAATGGTCTCTCTCCCTCTGTATTCCCCCTTTCCTCTCAATTTTCAGCTGTCTCTATCCAAGTTTTAAGTAAATAAAGATTTAAAATAGGGAGTAGGGTGGTAGAACAGCGGGTTAAGCACACGTGGCTCAAAGCGCAAGGACCGGCGTAAGTCTGCTTGGCATCATGGTAGCATCTGCATCTTGGTGGCTGAAAAGCACTAAGATATAAAGAAGAACAAATTGTTTAATGATCAAGTACCTAAAGGTAAGAATATAGCAGATTTGGGGTCTTCTTAAGCACACGTGGCGCAAAGCACAGGGGCCAGAGTAAGGATCCTGGTTCGAGCCCCCAGCTCCCCACCTGCAGGGGAGTCGCTTCAAAGGCGGTGAAGCAGGTCTGCATGTGTCTGACTTTCTCTCCCCCCTCTATCTTCCTCTCCTCTCTCCATCTCTCTCTATCCTATCCAGCAACAACGACATCAATAACAACAATAACTACAATAAAACAACAAGGGTAACAAAAGGGTATAAATATTTTTTTTTAAATTTTAAAAGAGTTCAAGTAAATAAATAAACTTCAAAATAAAGTAAGGACTACAAAAGCTGGATATGGGCAAGAGTGGCACACTTTAATGATGGCCCTTATGGTCAATACTAAGCCACCCCATCATTGGGGCCCTAGTCAGGGACTCCTTGGATTCCCACATGATATAATGGGCCTAGATTAGATTCCTCTCTCCACCATCACTGGTCATCTCCATCAGGAAAAACATCATAAACCCTCTTATGGGCCTCTACAGGACCTTGACCTCAATATAGAACAACAATGGTAGAAAATGACCACAATCAGCAAGTACATGCAGTGCTGTTGCCATTATCTTGATGATGTCTTTCTAGGACTACTTTGTTTTCTACTATTTTATTTTACTACTGTTTGATTAGGAAAAGGATGATTTACAAGACAGTTGTTATCACATGAGCACAATTTATTTTTTTCTTTTTCTTTTTTTTTTTTTTTGCCTCCAGGGTTATTGCTGGGGCTCAGTGCCTGCACCATGAATCCACTGCTCCTGGAGGCCATTTTTTTTTCCCTTTTGTTGCCCTTGTTGTTGTAGCCTTGTTGTGGTTATTATTGTTGATGATGTCGTTCGTTGTTGGAGAGGACAGAGAGAAATCGAGAGATAAGGAAGACAGAGAGGGGGAGGGAAAGACAGACACCTGCAGACCTGCTTCACCGCCTGTGAAGCAACTCCCCTGCAGGTGGGGAGCCAGGGGCTCGAACCGGGGTCCTTACAATGATCCTTGCTCTTTGCGCCATGTGCGCTTAACCCGATGCGTTACCGCCAGATCCCCTTGAGTACAATTTCTTACCTTCCTTGATAGGTGTCTGCACACCACTCCTACCAATTTCTATTGTCTAGTTATCAGTTATCCACAGACTTCAACAGGGCTGTACTGAGTTACACAAGTATACAGACCCTTCTGGATGGGGGGAGAATAGGAATGACTGGGGCATAAAAGGCTGTGATTCCCCAAGTCACTGAGCCCCCCTCCCCAACTGAGGAGGCACAAATAAAGTGGATGACCAATGTAAGGAGAAATATTGAACAAGTCTACACAATGTATTTAAAACTTTCCAAGCGACTTGAGATATTAAGAAGCACCCACGTGGGCAGGTGTCATGGCAGATGCAGGCTGAAGGGGTGGAAGTGTGAGCAATAGGAGCCAGCTGCTCCTAACACCTGGAGAGCTCAAGAATGTGGGGAGACCCAGGCTGAATGGGTGGCAGAGGACCTGAGGACAGGTGACTTCATGTTTTGGCATTTGTGTTTTCTCCTGGGACCTTCTGGGCAAGTTTGAGGAGCTGCTCAGGGATGGTAGGGGGTACATAGGTCAGGATAGGCAGGAATCCAGCCAAGTCATACCTTAGAGGCTTGATGGCACAGCCCATCTCCCCTGTTGCCTTGACCCCAGGTCAGAATCAGGTCAATGGAGCACTCTAGAAGCTTTTCAAAAGGCCTTCCAATATCATACATAACAAGTTCTGCACAACCCATGCAGTCAGCCCAAAATATGTGACTCAAGTATGCAAGTGATATTCAGCAAACTCAGTGTGTGTGTGTGTGGGGGGGGGGGAGTACAAGGCACAAAGTCACAGCCCTATGGTGGCTGCCTCAGATACAACCACCCTTGAAATGCAGAGGCATTTTCAAGAGGGCCCACCCGTTGTCAACACTGGTGTATAGGAGGATGATATGGAAACTGAGGCAGTCATGGCCTCTCCCACTGGTGTTTTGAGGTCTAATAGTGACACTACATGAAAGGAGAGCTCCCTCTTAGGGGTGTGGGGGAGCAGGCAGTGCTGCTTCTCTCTTTGCTCAGCAACCTGTGCCAGATGACAAGGATACCCCCACAGTACATACTTGGCCAATCTGCTGGAGAAGGCAACAACAAAAAATGCAAAGTCTCAAAATACAAGACAAAAACTATCTCCTGCAATGGTTGGTTCATGTCAAACAATAATCTAGAGAATGTTTAGAATTTTTTTTTGGGGGGGGGGCCTCCAAGGGTATCACTGAGGTTTGGTGCCTGCACTATGAATCCACTGCTCTTGAAGGCCATTTTCCCCATTTTGTTGCCCTTGTTGTTGTTGTTGGATAGGACAGAGAGAAATCGAGAGAGGAAGGGAAGACAGAGTGGGAGAGAAAGATAAAACACCTGCAGACCTGCCTCACCACTTGTGAAGTACTCCCCCATAGATGCAGAGCCAGGGGCTCAAATCAGGATCCTTATGCCCAGCCTTGTGCTTCATGCCATGTGAGCTTAACCCACTGCACCACCGCCCAGGCCCCTAGAAATAAATATTTGGTGCACTTGGTTAAGCACTCACATTACAGTGCGCAAGGACCCAGGCTCAAGCCCCTGCAGAGGGAAAGCTTCACCAGTGGTGAAGCAGGGCTACAGGAGTCTCTCTCCCTCCCCCACTCCTCTCAATTTCTGTTTCTATCCAATAATAAGCACATAACTTTTAAAAATAAAATTTTTAGAGGTAATCAATATTTAAATCAACACGTAATAGGGTAACCTTATCCAATCAGATAAAGACTGTAAGAGAAAAAATGAATGGCTCAGATGTTGGCACAGTGAATGAAGAGTTGGAAGCTGAAGCATGAGGTCCTGAGTTCAATCCCCAGCATTACACATACCAGAGTGATGCTCTGGATCTGTCTGTCTGTCTCTCTCATTAATAAATAAATACATACATGTATGTATATATATATATATATATATATATATATATATATATATTTTTTTTTTTTTTAAAGAGAGAAAAGACCAAGTTCCTCAACATGAAGGGCTTCTGCATCTAGTCTCTTTCCTGGATCACCAACCTGGCTAGGTTACTCCAAACCATGTCAACCAATTCCTTAAAAATCTCTCTCTAGATGACACTAACAACAACAATAACAACTACAACAAGGGCAACAAAAGGAAATAAATTTAAAAATATACATATCTCTAGACAGATTATAGAAGAAGATGTAGAGCAGGCTGGGCGGTGGTGCATGAGGTTAAGTGCACATAGTACAATGTGCAAGGGTCCCAGTTCGAGCCCCAGGGCCCCACCTGCAGGGGGGTTGCTTCACATCCAGTGAAACAGGTCTGCAGGTGTCTATCTTTCTCTCCTCCCTATCTTCCCCTCCCCTCTCAATTTCCCTCTGTCCTATCCAATAGGGGAAGAAAAGAAAAAAAAAAAGGCCACCAGGAGCAGTGGATTCATAGTGCAGACACCAAGCCCCAGCAATAACCCTGGAGGCAAAAAAAAAAAAATGAAGATGTAGACCCCACCCTATTAGTTGTTTCTCTGGGGGCTACTGACTGATATGTATACCCCCATCTTCCATTAAAGCAAAGGCACCAAAGTAAGAAAGCAGAAGTATACTAGAGTTTGCAGTGAGTACCTCCCTAATACTTCCTCTCCACTTTTCCAAGCTTTGGGTCCATGATTGCTCAACAATTTGTTTGGCTTTGTATGTTAACTCTCTTTTCAGTCACCAGGTTCCAGGTATCATCAGGATGCCAGCCAGACTTCCCTGGATTGAAGACACCACCAATGTGTCCTGGAGCTCAGCTTCCCCAGAGACCCATCCTACTAGGGAAAGAGAGAGGCAGACTGGGAGTATGGACCGACCAGTCAACGCCCATGTTCAGCGAGGAAGCAATTACAGAAGCCAGACCTTCTACCTTCTGCAACCCTCAATGACCCTGGGTCCATGCTCCCAGAGGGATAGAGAATGGGAAAGCTATCGGGGGAGGGGGTGGGATATGGAGATTGGGCGGTGGGAATTGTGTGGAGTTGTACCCCTCCTACCCTATGGTTTTGTTAATTAATCCTTTCTTAAATAAATAAATAAATAAATAAATAAGTAAATAAAGCAAAGGAAGAAACAACTTGTAACCACTGCCTCCTTAATGTTATCTCCAGAGCAAAAAATCAAGGTCTTTTTAGAGTCTGTGAAATTATGCATGTGCACAAGTCAGCTTGATTTATCAGTCTTACAATCATCTCTCAAACGGCAGTGATAGAGAGGCAGAGAGAGAAACACTGAAGTTTCAACACGTTGTGGGTTGGGCCTGAACCTAGGAAGAGCACATGGCAAAACAGCACATTATTACAAGTAAGCTATTTTGCCAGACCCTCCCTCTATTTCTTCCTCTTTCTCCACATATATATTCAACACTGGGTAGAGACAGAAATCGAGAGGGGAAGGGAGACAGAGAGAGAGAAAGACACAACACCTGCAGTCCTGCTTCACAAACTTGTGACGTTTTCCCCTTGCAGGTGGAAAACAGGGGCTTGAGCCTGGGTCCTTGCACGCTATATTGTGTGTGCTTAACCATGTGCACCACTGTCTAGTCCCCAGGGGTTAACATCTGATCAAAGTTACCTTTGGAAAATTCTTATGCAGGCAGAGGGTGAGAGACAGTGACAGAGAGAAGGGACACCTGCACCACAGCTCCATCATTATAAAGCTTCCCCCCCTGTAGGTGGAGACCAGCATCTCAAACCTGAGTCTTTGTACACTCTACCAGATGTGCTACCACCCAGCTTCTATTTTGGGGACACTCGTTCATGTTTTTTTCACTTGGAGTGTGTGAATCACATTACTGGCTCCAAAGGTTGTCTGCCATTTATGAGGCACAGAGCCATGAAGACCTATTTCATCTGTCGGTCTGCTCATCTATAAAATGAGAACTGTAACTGCAGACACCTCTGGGATCTAAGAGAATAACTTACATGGGGAACAGGTGAGCGCATATGTTATAGTGTGCACCCAAGGACCCAGGTTCAAGCCCCAGTCCCAACCTGCAGGAGGAAAGCTTCACAAGAGGTAAAGAAAAATGCTGCAGGTGTCTCCCTCTCTATTCTCAATTTCTTTTTTTTTTTTTTTTTTTGTTAAAGATTTTATTTATTTATGAGAAAGACAGGAGAGAGAAAGAACCAGATATCACTCTGGCAAATGTGCTGCCAGGGATCAAACTCGGGACCTCATGCTTGAGAGTCCAAAGCTTCATCACTGTGCCACCTCCCGGACCACTCTATTCTCAATTTCTAATAGTCTCTATTCAATAAATAAAGATAATTCTTTTTAAAAAATAGCCACTATGCTATCATCCCAGCCCCTTTTTATTTATTTATTTATTCCCTTTTGTTGTCCTTGTTTTATTGTTGTAGTTATTATTGTTGTCATCATTGTTGGATAGAACAGAGAGAAATGGAGAGAAGAGGGGAAGACAGAGAAGGGGAGAGAAAGATAGACACCTGCAGAACTGCTTCACTGCTTGTGAAGTGACTCCCCTGCAGGTGGAGAGCCGAGGACTCAAACCGGGATCCTTACGCTAGTCCTTGCGCTTTGTGCCACTTGCACTACTATCCGACTCCCACCGCCAGCCCCTTTTAAAGAGAGAAAGAGAGAGAATAACTTACATGTAAAGTGCTCAGAAGTCATCAAACCACAACCACTGCATACTTGTGCAAATAAAGCTTTATCAGAATGGGGTTATACCCATTCATGACATAGTATTGATTCTACTGTAGCACGCCAAGGATGGACAAGGCAATACTTGTGACAAAGGCACACAAAGCTATAAATGACACTATCTAAGCCTGATTTGGGGCAGAAATGGAGACAACTAATACTCAAGAAGGCGTAGGAAGTAGAAAGGTAGCGCACACACTTCATCACACAGAAGGACCAAGGTTCCACTCTGCTCAACACTTGGAGTACCCCATAAAGAGGAAGCTTCAAAAATGGTGTAGAGCTGTGGTATCTGTTTCTCTCCCTCTGTCTCTAGTTTTTAGCTAGGGAGGAAGGGGAAAGTTACTAGGAGGAGTAGAATTGGGCAAGTGTGATGCTCCAGCAAAACCCTGGCAAAAGAAAGGGAGGGAGGGAGGGAGGAAAAAAGAAGGAAGGAGGGAAGAAGGAAAGAAAAGGAAAGGAACAAGACTCTAGGTAGTATTTAAACCCAAATTCACTTGCAGAATGAGAAAGAAACATGAGCATGTTAAAAGTATAGATAGAAGTACTGGTGGTCCCAAGAACCAAAGTCCTGGACCAGATGGCTTCACAAACGAATTCTACAAAACCTTCAGGAAACAGTTAATACCTATACTTCTAAAGCTTTTCCACAAGATCGAAGAAACAGCACACTCCCTTCAACCTTTTATGAAGCCAACATCACCCTGATACCAAAAGCAGATAGACACACAACAAAAAAAGGAAAACTACAGACCAGTATCTCTGATGAACATAGATGCCAAAATATTAAACAAGATCTTGGCCAACCAGATATAGCAGCATATCAAAAAGACTGTTCATCATGACCAAGTGGGATTTATCCCAGGAATGCAAGGCTGGTTCAGCATACATAAGTCAATCAATGTCATTCACCACATCAATAAAAGCAAAGCCAAAAACCATATGATTATCTCAATAGATGCAGAGAAAGCCTCTGACAAAATTCAATACCCATTCATGCTCAAAAAACTACAAAAAAATGGCAATAGATGGGAAATTCCTCAAGATAATGGAGTCCATATATAGCAAACCTATAGCAAACATCATACTCAATAGACAGAAGCTGAAAGCATTCGCCTGCAGATCAGGGACTAGACAACACTGTCCATTATCACCACTACTCTTCAACATAGTTTTGGAAGTTCTTGCCATAGTAATCAGACAAGAGAAAGAAATCAAAGGAATAGAGATTGAAAGGGAAGAAGTCAAGCTCTATTTGCAGATGATATGACAGTATACATAGAAAAACCTAAAGAATCCAGCAGAAAACTACTGGGAGTTATTAGGCAATATAGCAAGGTGTCAGGCTACAAAATCAATGTACAAAAATCAGTGGTATTTCTTTATGCAAACACTAAATCCGAAGAAGAGGATATCCAGAAATCATTCCCATTCACTGTTTCAGCAAAATCAATAAAATACCTAGGAATAAACCTGACCAAAGAAGTGAAAGACTTGTATACTGAAAACTATGAGTCACTACTCAAGGAAACAGAAAATGATACCAAGAAATGGAAAGATGGGCAGAGGGTAGATAGCATAACGGTTATGCAAACAGACTCTCATGCCTGAGGCTCGAAAAGTCCCAGGTTCAATCCCCCACACCACCATAAGCCAGAGCTGAACAGTGCTCTGATGAAAAAAAAAAAAAGTTATAAACTACCAAAAGAAAAATGACTGCTCTTTCCATCCAAAATAATAAAAAATGGAAAGATACCCCATGCTCATGGATTGGAAGAATTAATATAATCAAAATGAATATTCTCCCCAGAGCCATATATAAATTTAACGTGATACCCATCAAAGATCCACCAAGCTTCTTTAAGAGAATAGAAAAATAAATAAATAACAATCATTTATCTGGAACCAGAAAACACCTAGAATCGCCAGAACAGTCTTGAAGAAAAGAAACAGAAATGGAGGCATCACAGTCCCAGATCTCAAATTACATTATAAGGCCATCATCATCAAAAGCCTGATACTGGAACAAAAATAGACACACAGACCAATGGAACAGAACTGAAAGGCCAGAACTAAACCCCCACACCTATGGACATCTAATCTTTGATAAAGGGGCCCAAAATATTAAATGGAAGAATGAGGCTCTCTTCAGTAAATGGAGCTGGGAAAACTGGGTTGAAACATGCAGAAGAATGAAACTGAACCATTTTATCTCACCAGAAACAAAAATTAACTCCAAATGGATCAAGGACCTGGATGTTAGACCAGAAACTATCAAATGCTTAGAGGAAAACATTGGTGGAACACTTTCCCACCTTAATCTCAAGAACTACTTTGATGATACAAACCCAGTTGCAAGGAAGACTAAAGCAGAAACAAATCAATGGAACTACATCAAATTGAAAAGTTTCTGCACAGCCAAAGAAACTATCACACAAACAAAGAGACCCCTCACAGAATGGGAGAAGATCTTCATCAGACAACAGACTAATAACCAAAATATACAAAAAGCTCAGCAAACATAGCAACAAAAAAGCATATGACCCCATCCAAAAATGGGCAGAGGATATGAACAGAACATTCACAACACAAGTACAGAATGTATAGAAGACAAAAGGCTAACAAACACATGAAAAATTGCTCCAGGTCATTGATTGTCAGAGAAATGCAAATAAAGACAACATTGAGATACCACCTCACTCCTGTGAGAATTCATCAAAAAAGACAGCAACAAATGCTGGAGAGGCTGTGGGGAGAAAGGAACCCTTCTGCACTGCTGGTGGGAATGTAAATTGATCCAACCTCTGTGGAGAGCATTCTGGAGAACTCTCACAAGGCTAGACATGGACCTTCCTTCCATATGACCCAGTAATTCCTCTCCTAGAGATATACTCCCAGGACTCCATAACACGCAACCAAAAAGATATGTGTATGCCTATGTTCATAGCAGCACAATTCATAATAGCTAAAACCTGGAAACAACCCAACCCAGATGCCCAACAACAGATGAGTGGCTGAGAAAGTTGTGGCATATATACACAATGAAATACTATGCAGCTATTAAGAACAATGAACTCACCTTCTCTGACCCATGCTGGATGGAGCTAGGAAATATGTTAAGTGAGCTAAATTAGAAAGATAAAGATAAGTATGGGATGATCTCACTCATAAACAGAAGTTGAGAAAGAAGAACAGAAAGGGAAACTCAAAGCAGGATTTGACTGAATTTGGAGTAGGGCACCAAAGTAAAAACCCTGGGCTGAGGGTGAGGGTGGATGTTCAGCTTTACCAGGTGGGAGGGAAAGGGGGTGGGTGGGATGAGACACAATCTTTTGATGGTGGGAATGGTGTTTATGTACACTCCTAACAATTTGTAGTCATATAAATCACTAAGTAATATGAGAGGGGAAAAATTATTGAATGTCTCAAACTTTTTAAAGCATAGACCTAGTCTTTTTAATACATAGGCTGAGTCTTTGATATGTTGACTCTCTTAAAAGCTTAGACCAGGGAGAACAGAAGCAACAGGTGGCACAGCTATATACAAAGTGTCAAAGGACAAAGGTTATGGTGATGTTGTGTATGATATAGCAAATCCTAACAAAGGGATTTTCAAAGTTAACCCAAATGCCAAATAATTTGATTACAGCAATAACTACCTATTGTCTTCTTAAACCCTAAGACAGCAGGAACCTCCCACTTCTTCTATAGAGCCTATTATTTCCCTCAGTCCTGGAACCTCTAGGGTGGGGCTCACTTTCCTGCATGCTTCTCTCAATTCATACCAAATGATATTGCACCCGCTGATCCCAAGCTAATCAACACAGTGAGTACCACCTCAGCATGCTTCACTTCAGACTGTGTCCAGAGACGTCAGGCATGGAATGTCAACCCTTCAGCCTCATTACTCGGGTGAGACCTTTCCTTTCATAGTATTCTCTAATTCCATTCCAGGAGGTTCACTTCCTAACAAAGTCCCAAAACCTAGATCTAGACCAGGTCCCATTAAGATAGAGCATATGTTCACATGTATCCATAAATTAGGGCAAAATACATACCTGAAAGCAAAAATACACAATAGTCTGTAGTAAGTCAGTATAAAGTTCATAATGAAATAGTGTCTACTTATTTAGATACCTTCCTCACCTACTTCCTATTACACTTAATTCTCTCACTCACTCCAAAGCTAACCTCATCAAAGCAAGGACTGCAAAAGCTGAATAAGGGCAAGAGACTGGCATACTTTAACGATGACTATCAGGTCACCCAATCAGCTGGGGCCCTAATTGGGGAGTCCTGAGATTCCCAAACAGACATGGGCCTAGACCTCGAATAAATCCCTCTCTCCATTTTTTCTGGTCATTTCTATCAGAAACAACACAATAGACCCCTCTATGTGCCCCCATAGGACCTTGCCCTCAACTTGGATCAACAATGGTAGAGAATATTCCATCCTCCGAAGGGAGGCTGGACAATAAACTCTATGCTACACCTGAGGAAGATGAGCCCTGATTTGGGGCAGCTTGGAACATTCCTACTTATGACCACAGAGTATGAGTTCAGATCTACAGGGATGCAGAGGTCACATAGACTCCTAAGCTGAATGTGGGCCCCAGATCACATCAAATCGATGGGGTTTACAATCAACAATATTTATACATCTTTTCAATATTTGGGAGCTACTCTCTTCCCAGATCCTGCTTTCTGGTCCTTCTTCCAGACATGACATCATCTCCCCAGACAATAATTAGGATCCACCTACATATCAGTTTTCAGGCTCAGGGAAAAACAAACAAACAAACAAAAACTAGTATAGCCACAGGCCCTTTGGAATATAACTCCCCACCTGCAAGGGAGTCGCTTCACAATCAGTGAAGCCGGTCTGCAGGTGTCTATCTTTCTCTTCCCCTCTCTCCATTTCTCTCTGTCCTATCCAACAACAACGACATGAATAAAACTACAATAATAAAACAGCAAAGGCAACAAAAGGGAATACTGTATTTGCCAACATGTGAAACTCTACAAGATCTTTAAGTAATCCAAGACTGTGAGTTAAATAAGCATGATAACATAACACCAAAAACAAAAATTAAAAAGCAAGACAATGGGGGTCAAGTGGTGGCTCACCTCATTAAGGGCACATCACAATGCCCGCAAAGACCTGGGTTCAGGCCCTGGTCCCCACTTGCATGGGGAAAGCTTTGTGAGTGGTGAAACATTGCTGTAAGTTTCTCCATCTATCTATCTTCCCCTTCCCTCATGATTTCTGTTTCTATCCAATAAAAAAATAAAGATAATAAAATTTTTATTAGCTTTATTTATTGAGTAGAAACAGTCAGAGACTGAGAGGGTCAGAGAAACACCTGCAGCCCTGCTTCACCACCACTTGCAAAGCTTTCCCCCTGCAGGTGGGGGCTGGGGGCTTGAACCCGGGTCCTTGCACCCCGTAACATGTGCACTCAACCAGGTATGCCACCACTCAGCCCCTACTAATTTTTTTTAAAAAGCATGGCAATGTGCACATTAAAAAGGATATGTACTACAATAGTACTGAAGGAATTTTGCTTATAGCGTACATAATTCTGTGAGTTCGAGTTCTGTAATCTTTCTTGATGCCTAGTTTTTTTGCTTGTTCGTTTTTTTGTTTTTCTCTTCCAGGATGTATCATAGAGGTACACTTCTCAACTGTTTGTGTCTTTTGCCCCTTTAAGGACAAACTAGAGTGTTGGTATGCTTCTAATTCTGCTTCTAAAAACCCCTTCTGTTTCATTTGGTTTAATCCCCCCTGCTTAACACTATTCTATTTACATAACTAAGCACCAGCATGCCTGCAGGGCATTGGTTTAATCCCCACTGGTTCATGATGTCTTTTTGCTCCGCCCCCTCTTGCAGTACACCCTGATTTGCACCAGTCACTTTTTGCTCCACCCTCTCTGTGTCACATCCTGTTTCCGCCCTACTTGGCGAGTATATATAGGATTGTGTTTTTAGTTTAGTTTAGTTTAGCTTGGCTTAGATTGTGCTGCATCCAGCATGAATAAAGAGATACTGTGTACAACCCAGCCATGAGTCCCTGTCTGTCTCCGCTTGAGAAGCTAGTCTGACACTAGAGTAACAACCCAGCCATGAGTCCCTGGTTGTCTGTCTCTGCTTGCTAAGCTAGTCTGACACTAGAGTAACAACCCAGCCATGAGTCCCTGGTTGTCTGTCTCTGCTTGCTAAGTTAGTCTGACACTAGAGTAAGGATGAATCTCAAATGCCAGACCTCAAAGACCACATGTGACATTCTGGAAAAAGCAAAACTAGGAATGGAGAACAATTCAGGGAAAACAAGAAGTTGAGGAGGGGGCTGCCTAGAGAGAGACAAAGTGGAAGCAATGTGGCAGCTGAGAGAACTGTTCTGTTATTTTGACTGAGTTGGTAATTAGACTATGCATCTGAACTTGTTATAAAATAGGCAAAAGAATAGGAAGAAGCTGCCAGGAGAAGGAAAGGGGGAGGAATCTAATCGATGTGTACATCAGAAAATAAATTTTACTATAAGTTACTATATGTAATATAATAAACACACAGACTTTAGTGGTAGCTTTTCTTTGAGAAGCCTATCAGCACACAAACATATGCATAAATTCAGGAAGTGTTTACACCACAATCCCTGTTTTTTCTGTGCCAGAGAAAGAAATGAAGATGAATGGGGTGGGAGGGGGAGATGGGGAAAAGGCAGCTGGGAATCCCAATCACACTAGTACCCCCCAAAAAATATGCATACCTGTCCCAGCCAACTCTGATGGCAGACGAACGCCACTGAAAGCCACAGACCTGAGGGGCTGGGGAACACAGTGCATGGGTCCCTCCTCTGGGCACGGAGCCTGGGCAGGGTTTGGCAGCACAGTCACCAAGCTGCGAGCTGGTGGCAAGTTGTCAAGCACAGCAATCTGCGCTCAGGCACCGGGCATCATGGAGGCCTCCATCACAAATCACTGAAGGAATCGTGTTAGCAATCAGCCGCCGAGTAGCATCAACTGTCTGCTGAGCACTCTGCAGGTCCACCAGCAAGGGAGCAAACACTTCTGAGCGCAGAACACGAAGCTCCGAGTCCGGACACACCAGGAGAGTGGACATGGCCCGGACGCCTCTCCTGGCTCCTCCAACCCGTTTTGCAAAGGCTCCTTCCACCCTCTCCCTCAGCTCCCGGCTCACACATTTGCCCCTCGGGCGGTACACACCTGGCTCAGCAAGGCTGTGCGAGCCGAGCTGCCCACGTATCAATCCCACAGCTCGGTAACAAAGCCCCAAACTCAGCCCCTCGACAGCCTGCAAAATGGTTTCGCTGGGCCGGAGTCTCCCTCCTCTCCTGCGGGGGGGCAGTAAGAGTGGGGGAGCTAAAGCCGGTCAGAAACGGAGTTGCGTTGCAGATCAAGCCACTGGATCCTCTTTCTGGCCATAGTGCCCGCACCTGGGGGTTCCCAGCCCCACTGGAGCCCCGCCACGTGCTGGGGTGGGGGGGCGCAGGGTGCGGGTGAAAGTGAGGCCATAGCGCAGGCCGGGAGACTGGAGGTGGCAGCTGCCGGCGCAAAACCCCGGGGGCGCGGGGGCCGAGGGCTGGGGCGCGCCCGGGCGAGACGCGCGGGGGGCGGGGGCGTGCAAAGGAGGGCGGGAAGGGCCCTCCCGGGAGGCCGCACCGCTGAAAGGCCGCGTCGCCAAAGGCCATGTCCCGGCCGCGGTGAAGCCCGGGTACAGCAAAGCCGCGGCTGGGCTAAGTACGGCCCCGAGGACTGCGCGGACCCCACCAGGCTGCGGGGAGGGGGCAGCGGCGGTTCCTCACCTGGATCTGCGGCGGCGGCGGCTTATGCGGCGGCAAGGGGTCCCAAGCCGGCCCTGGGAGTTTCCTGCCCGAGTGAGTGAGTCACTCGGGCGGGCCGGGAATGTGCCAGGAAACACCCGGCCTCCTCCCCTTCCTCCCGGGGCGGGGGCTCTCCCGGCTCAGCCCCTTCCTCCCGGCGCTCCTCCCTCCGCGCTTGGCCGCGGCCTGTGAGTTCTCTGCGTGTCCCTGGTAGCCCCGCACCAGCCCGGCACCGCGCTTCCCTCCCGCCGCGGAGGTCCTGTCCTCCCTTGGGAGCAGGTGCCTGAAGGTCACCTACCGGCTTTGGCGACCTCACCTCTGCTTAGGTGGACCGTGGGGGAAGGTCCGCGTGGGGGTTCCCAGCAGAAGCCGTCGGACGCGGGGAGTTGATGACAGTCCTAGCCTGGACCTAGGAGAGTGGTGGGTGGAATGAACCTCAGGAAGGTAGCCCTGGACGCCCGCCGGGAGGAAGCGCTCACACCTACATACACCACGCGGGCAGGTGCAGCCAGAAGCAGAAGACCTCGACGGACCCCACAGATTTCAAAAGTCTGTGGCCATCTCTCCAGGCCAGTTTCCATCGTCAATAGAATAAGGCTGTTAAAAACTACCCCCCAGTGCGCGCTTTGGCAGCACATATACTAAAAACTCCCCCCTCTCTGCCCCCTAGCCTCCCACATCTGCTTCTAAAGGAAAACAGAAGTAATAGGTATCACGTATTCCAATCTGACCACTAGATTACAAAAACCCTGAGAAGTTCCACAAGCTCGACATCACATAAAAACAACTAATGGACCCTTTCTCATCAGAATCTGCCAGGTGTCTAATTATTCAGAGGGCACTTCCCCCCCCCCCCCAGGAATTCTTGAAGGTACCTTTCTGTCCTGCAGAACATGGGCTTTGAGTATCTAAATCCCAAATCCTCACAATTGTTAGAGAACTACTGCTCTCTGCCCTGGGCAGAGTGTGTGTGTGTGTGTTATTTAACTCGCTGCGCTACCGCCAGACCCCCGTGTTGTGTTATTTGATAATGATAATGATTAACAAGATTGTAAGATAACAAGGGTACAATCAATTCCACACAGTTCCCACCACAGGAGTTCCGCATCCTATCCCATCCATTGGAAGCATTCTTATTCTTTATCCCTCTCTGGGAGTATGAACCAATATTCTTTATGGGGTGCAGAAGGTGGAAGATCAGGCTTCTCCACTGGACATGGATGGACATCGGCAGGTGGATCAATACGTCAGCCTGTTTCTGTCTTTTCCTTGTGGGATAGGACTCTGGAAAAGTGAAGTTCCAGGACACATTGGTGAGGTCTTCTGCCAGGGGAGATCAGGATGATGTCATGGTAGTGTCTTCAACTTGGTGGCTGAAAGGCAAATTGTTCAATAAATAGGAACTCAAAGGTAGGAATAGCAAATGAAACCAGGGGTCTTTGTGTGGAAAGAAGCTAGGAAGTCTATTTTAGGATGTTCTGTGTGGCCTGGGCTTAGTCTTAAAGGTACAGTGTGTACACTGTGGACAAAGCAATAGAATACAAATTCGGGAGTTGGGCGGTAGCGCAGTGGGTTAAACGCACGTGGCCTGAAGTGTAAGGACCAAAGTAAGGATCCTAGTTGGAGCCCCCGGCTCCCCACCTGTAGGGGAGTCACTTCACAAGCGGTGAAGCAGGTCTGCAGGTGTCTGTCTTTCTCTCCCCCTCTCTGTCTTCCCCTCCTCCATTACTCTCTGTACTGTCCAAGAACAACAATAAAATAACAAGGGCAACAAAAAGGGAATAAATAAATAAAATAGAAAAGACTTATTTTTAAAAAAGAATACAAATTCAAGGTATATTGTGATGATTGTAGAATATTGTAGTCCTTACATCAATAAATAATTTTAAAATAAGCATGTTAGGGTGGAGGGTAGATAGCATAATGGTTATGCAAACAGGCTCTCATGCCTTCTTCTTCTAGCATTTGCCCTTCTTCTGTAGCCAGTCAACAGCGTCAGGTTGAGCCTGATGTAAAGTTTCGAGACCTCCTTTGAATCTGGAGAGGTGGCAGTCGTTGACTATGTGGGTCATAGTCTGTCTGTAGCCGCAGGGGCAATTCGGGTTGTCTCTGGCTCCCCAGCGATGGAACATAGTGGCGCACCGGCCATGGCCTGTTCGATAGCGATTGAGGAGGGCCCAATCATAACGTGCTAGGTCAAAGCCGGGTTGACGCTTGCAGGGGGTCTGTGATGAGGTGTTTGTTCTTTACCTCAGCTGACTGCCAACTCTGTTTCCAAGAGACTGGAACAGAGAAGTTCAGTGTAGGCATAGGGGACCAGATTGAGTGACGAGACGTCAAGCGTTGGACAGGGTGGGCGAAGATATCCGCGTATATTGGCAGGTCTGGTCGAGCGTAGACGTGGGAAATGAACTTAGATGATGCTGCATCCCGACGAATATCTGGTGGGGCGATGTTGCTAAGAACTGGCAGCCATGGAACCGGGGTGGAACGGATGGTTCCAGAAATTATCCTCATGGAGGGATATAATTTGGAATCGACTGAGTGGACATGGGGGCTACGGAACCATACTGGGGCACAGTATTCTGCAGTGGAATAGCATAATGCCAGAGATGATGATCGTAGTGTGGAAGCGCTCGCTCCCCATGAGGAGCTGGCCAGTCTTGCAATGATGTTATTCCTCACGCCCACCTTTGCTGCAGTTTTTATGAGATGTTTGTGAAATGACAGAGTGCGATCGAGAGTAACGCCAAGATAGACTGGCTGGGCTTCATGCCGGATTCTTGTACCACCAAGCTGCACATTAAGCTCACGCGAGGCCGAGGCATGGTGTAGATGGAAAACAGATGATACCGTTTTTGCAGTGCTAGGGATTAGTCGCCATTTTTTACAGTAATCAGATATCAGAGACATGTCTTTCGTGAGTGTTTCCTCGAGGATGTCAAACTTGGATGCCTGAGTTGCACAGCAAATGTCATTGGCGTAGATGAACTTCCTTGAAGAAGTTTCTGGGAGGTCATTGATGTAAATATTAAATAGCGTAGGAGCCAGAACAGAGCCCTGGGGGAGGCCACTTGAGACAGGTCTCCATCTGCTAGACTTGTCACCCAGATGCACCCGGAATCTTCTGTTTTGGAGAAGAAACGATATAGTGTTGGCCACCCATGGAGGCAGGCATCTTGAGATCTTGACTAGGAGACCAGGATGCCAGACCATGTCATAGGCTGCTGTGAGATCAACAAGGACAGCCTGAGGCTCCAAAGTCCCAGGTTCAATCCCCTGCACCACTGTAAGCCAGATCTAACAGTGCTCTGGTTAAAAAAAAAAAAAAAAAAAAAAAGAGAGAGAGAGAAAGAAAGAAAGGAAGAAAGAAAGAAAAAATAAGCATGTTTAGAAATCCAGAGGTGATGGAGTCAGGTGGTAGCACAGCAGGTTAAGAGCACATGGCGCAAAGCGCATGGACCAGCCTAAGGATCCAGGTTGGAGGCCTGGCTCCCCACCTACAAGGGGGTCCCTTCACAGACGGTGAAGCAGGTCTGCAGGTGTCTATCTTTCTCTTCCCCTCCTCTCTCCATTTCTCTCTTTCCTATCCAAGAAGGCCGATATCAATAACAATAACAACAACAACAATAAAACAAGGGCAACAAAAGGGAATAAATAAATGGCCTCCAGGAGCAGTGGATTCGTGTGGTGCAGACACCCAGCCCTGGCAATAACCCTGGAGGCAAAAAAAAAAAAAAAAGATAGGATTGATTAAAACAAAAAAAAGAAATCCAAAGAAGAAAAAAATTACATTCAAACCAAGTCTCCACTGCACTGGGGAAAGCTTTGGTGCCTTGCCTTTTTCCTTCTTTCCCTCTGTCTCTGTCTGTCTGTCTGTCTCTCTCTTTTTTTTTTTTTTTTGCTTCCAGGATTATAGCTGGGGCTCAGTGCCAGCACTACGAATCCACTTCTCCTGGAGGCTATTTTTCCCATTTCGTGCCCTTGTGGTGGTGGTTGTTGTTATTATTATTGTTACATAATAATAATAATAATAGCTGTTATTTTTGTTAGATAGGACAGAGAAATTGAAAGAGAAGAGGAGAGAAAGATTGACACCTGCAAACCTGCTTCACTGCTTGTGAAGCGACCCCCCTGCAGGTGGGGAGCTGGGGACTTGAACTGGGATCCTTATGCCAGATCTTCACCTGTGGGGGTGTTCCACAAGAGCAGGCCTGCAGGTATCTTTCTCTAGCCCTCTCTGTCTCAGCTCCCTTCTCAATTTCTGTCCTATCAAGTATAATAGACCTGACGCTGTTGACTGGCTACGGAAGAATGGCAAACGCTAGAAGAAGAAGAAAGTATAATAGAAAGGAAAAAGAAAAAAAAGAGAAAGGAAAGGGGGCTGCGTGGTAGTGCACTTAGTTGGGAACACGTGTTACAATGTGCAAAGACCTGGATTCCCTAGTCCCCACCTTCAAGGGGAAAGCTTTGCAACTGGTGAAGCAGTGCTGCAGGTGTCTCTCTGTCTCTATCACTCCCTTCCTTCTTGATTTCTGACAGTCTCTATCCAATAAATAAATAAAGATAATTTAAATTTTTTAAAAATATTTATTCCCTTTTGTTGCCCTTGTTGTTTTATTGTTGTTATTATTGTTGTTGTTGTTATTGATGTTGTTGTTGGATAGGACAGAGAGAAAATGGAGAGAGGAGGGGAAGACAGAGGGGGAAAGAAAGACAGGCACCTGCAGACCTGCTTCACCGCCTGTGAAGCGATGCCCCGACAGGTGGTGAGCCGGGGGCTCGAACTGGGATCTTTACGCCGGCCCTTCTACTCTGCACCACTTGCGCTTAACCCACTATGCTACCGCCCGACTCCCAATTTTAAATTTTTTTAAAAAAGAAAAGAAAAGGGGAAAAAATGGCTGCCAGTGTCATTTTGTGGTGGCAGGACGTGGAAGAGAGAGGATCCAAGCGGAGAGGGAATACAGTCCTTTATTCAAGCAGGCACCTCAGGGTTGGGTCAGAGCGCAGTGGTTCGGGCCATGTGGAGCTAGCCAAAAATGGCCGTCCCCAGCTACGCGCACCACCCTTCCGTCACTGAGGTAAGAAACCTAGAGAGAGAGAGAGAGATTTATAGGGCAACAACCAGGAGTGATGTGTCGGGACAGGATTGGTTGAAAAAGGCACTGCAAGAATATCAAGGGAAGTGGCAGAGCCTGAGGGGACAGCCTGGGAAAGGCACTTGAGAATACCATATTAACTCTCCTGGGAAATGGCAGAACCTGAGGGGACAGCCTGACAGATGTGACTGCATCTGTATAATTCCCCAGCATGCCAGGAATGATGGATTTGTAGTGCTGGCACCAAACCCAAGCAATAACCCTGATGACAAAATAAATAAATAAATATCAAATAAGATACCACCTCACACTGAGAATATCTTACAACACAGTACACAGAACTCTGGTGGTGGATGTGGTATGGAATTGTACCCTGAAATCTTACAGTCTTGTAACTCACTGTTAATCACAAATACAAAATAAAATTAAAAAGGCATAGAAATTAGAAGTACTGGTCAGGGTGTGTGTGTGTGTGCGTGTGTGTGTGTGTTGGGGGAGGACACTTTTACATTGTGGGAATGCAAATTGGTCCAGCTCCTGTAAAAAACAGTCTGAAGAATCTTTAAAATATTAAACTAGGGAGTTGGGCAATAGCGCAGCAGGTTAAGCACACGTGGCACAAAGCGCAAGGACCAGCATAAGGATCCCAGTTCGAGCTGCTCCCCACCTGCAGAGGAGTTGCTTCACAGGTGGTGAAGCAAGTCAGCAGGTGTCTCTCTTTCTCTCCCCCTCTCTGTCTTCCCCTCCTCTCTCCATTTCTCTCTGTCTTATCCAACAATGATGACAACAATAATAACTACAACAAGAAGACTACTAGGGCAACAAAAGGGAATAAATAAATATTTTTTAAAATGTATTTAAAATAGACCTACAGGGCTGGGAAATAGCTCATCTGATAGAATCCACACTTTACCACAGGAGGAACAAAGCTGAGGGCCTTATCCACCACTTATGAGAACCACACAAAGGGAAAACTTCATGAGCTATTGAAGTAGTGTTGTGGCAACTCAGTCCTCTCTATGTCTCTCTCCTCTGTCCTTCACCCACTATCTGGAGAAAATATACACAGTCCTCTAGGAGTTTTGGAATCACATAAGCTCCAAATCCCAGTGAAACCCTGAAGGCAAAAAAAAAAAAAAAAAATTCAAATATGCCTGCCACATGATCCAACAGTTCTTCTCTTAGTTATCTATTCCAAAGAACACATGCACATACACACACTTATTAAATCAAAGAGATCCATGCATGTGTATGTACACTGTAATGCTATTTATAGTAGCAAAAATTGGAAACAACACAAGTGCTCAACTACAGATTACTGATTAAGAAACTGTAGTGGTGGGATCCATTGGTTACAACGCAGCGGGTTAAGTGCATGTGGCATGAAGTGCAAGGACCAGAGTAAGGATCCCGGTTCGAGTCCTGGCTCCTCATCTGCAGGGGAGTCACTTCACAGGTGGTGAAGCAGGTCTGCAAGTGTCTGTCTTTCTCTTGCCCTCTCTGTCTTTCCCTCCCCTCTCCACTTCTCTCTGTCTTATCTAACAATGAAGACATCAGTAACAACAATAATAACTACAACAACAGTAAAAAAAAAAAACAAGGACAACAAAAGGGAAAATAAATAATAAAAATATAAACTATTTAAAAAATTTAGAGAGTTGTAGTGGAGCAGGGGAGATAGCATAATGGATATGCAAAAAGACTTTCATGCCTGAAGCACCAATAATCTCAGGTTCAACCCCTGAAGCCCTAAAGTTGAGTACTTGTCTTTTGCTATAATGTGGAAGGATCTTGAGGGAATCATATTAAGTAAAATATGTCAAAATGAAAAAGATGAATGCCAGATGATTCTACTCAGAGGTGGGACTGAAGAAACAGAGCAAGGGAAAATACAATGAGAAACAATCAACTGTGGTGTATTTCTACAGAGACATGACACAAAATGGGGAAGGTGGGAGAGGACTAAAAGGGTATAGGAATCCTAGTATAATACAGTGGAGGGGGATGAAAATGTCATGAGGTGTGCTGACATCTATCTTGAGGAGGATGATGAAAATGTCATGAGGTGTGCTGACGTCTATCTTGAGGATATATAAAAGTGTACTCCAATGATAACTAGTCTTGTATAATATTTCCTCAAAAAGGGGAGAGGGGATGGTGACTACCAGTAGTACCCCCTCCCTCTCTTTTGTCATTGCCAGGGCTTCACCACTCTGGTTCAACTTTCAAATAGCAAGAGACAGAGACAGGGAGAGTAACCACCCTACAAAGCTTCTGTCAAGCTTCCTCAACTATAGTAACACTTCCCATGTGGTTGTGTGAATTGGAAAGCAGGATTCTTCCCAGGTGAGTTGTTTGACCTCCCCCCACAGATTCTAAATGAAGCATGTTAAAAATATCGTGGCAGGGAGTTGGGCAGTAGCAGCGGGTTAAGCGCAAGTGACACAAAGGGCAAGGACCAGTGTTAGGATCCAGGTTCAACTCGGGGCTCCCCACCTGCAAGGGGGGGGGGTCCCTTCACAAGTGGTAAAGCAGGTCTGTAGGTGTCTATCTTTCTCTTCCCCTTCTGTCTTCCTCTCCTTTCTCCATTTCTCTCTGTCCTAACAATGACGTTATCAATAACAACAACAATAACTACAACCATAAAAATCAAAAAGGGAAAATAAATAAATATTTGAAAAAATATTGTGGTAATAAATTTAGTAACTCTGAAAACAGGCAAATTTCTTGAAAGCCATGATTTTACAAAATTGCCACAATAAAAATATAGAAACCTGCAGATAAAGCACCTGACCTACAGGTATGAGATCCTAAACTCAATCTCTGGCATCACACATACCAAAGTAATGTTCTGGTTCTCTTTCTGTATTTCTCTCTTTTGTTAATAGTTCAGTAAATATATAAGAAAATAAATTTAAAATATAGAAAATCTGAACAGTCCTATTTTGGTCGGAAAAAAAAACCTAATTTAAAACCCAAGAGCTAGGGCTGTGGAGAGAAGTAATATACAAAGACTTTCTTTTTAAAAAAATATATAATTTTAATTATTTATTTTCTCTTTTGTTGCCCTTGTTTTTTATTGTTTTTGTAGTTATTATTATTGTTGTTATTTATGTCATTGTTGTTAGATAGGACAGAGAGAAATAGAGAGAGATGGGGAAGATAGAGAGGGAGAGGGAAAGATGGACACCTGCAGACCTGCTTCACCACCTGTGTGGTGACATCTCTGCAGGTGTGTGGGGGGCCGTCCAAACCTGTACTTATGCTGTACTTATGTCCTTATGTACTTATGTCCTTATGCCTGTACTTATGCTTCATGCCACGTGCGCTTAACCTGCTGCGCTCTGGGGTGCAAAGACTTTCATGCCTGAGTTTCTGAGGTTCCGGGTTCAATCCCAGCATCACTATAAGTCATGTTCAACAGTCAGAGCTAGCTTCAGCTAGTTCAGTCTTGGGATGCCTCTTTCTGTGTGTGTATGTGTGTGTGTTTTCTCTGTATCCCTATAATTAAAATGCATACATAAAATGTTAAAAAAAAAAGAAAGAAGGAAAGAAAGAAAGGAAGAAAGAAAGAAAACCTCGGGGATAGCTTACCCAAACTTGCCTTACCTTGTGCAAGGGGCCTTTAAACCTTGGCACCACCTCTAACAAAAACAAGACGAAGCTCCTCTGATAGTGAACTTAGTGAACTGTGCTCTTCTCTCTTCATCTATCTGAAATTAAAAGAATGAAAAAAGCTTTCATTGACTCAGTGACTGCACTACAAATCCACTGCTCTTGTGGTCATTTTAAAAAAAAATTTTTGATAGGACAGAAAGAAGTTGAGGGAGTTGGGCAGTAGTGCAGTAGGTTAAGCGCACATGGCACAAAGTGCAAGGACTGGTGTAAGGATCCCAGTTTGAGCCCCCGGCTCCCCACCTGCAGGGGGAGTTGCTTCACAGGTGGTGAAGTAGGCCTACAGGTATCTGTCTTTCCCCCTCTCTGCCCTCCCTTCCATTTCTCTCTGTCTTATCCAACAATGACATCAATAGCAATAATAACTACAATAACAATGGAAACAACAAGGGCAACAAAAAGGAAATAAATAAATAAATGCTGGGCCAGGCTAGCTTCGCAAGCAGGAGACAGACGACCAGGGACTCATTGCTGAGCTGGAAACGCAGTTCAATCTTTATTCACAAGTGGGGATGCAGTTCAACAATCTAATCTCTAATCACAATTCTGTCCTATCTATCTCCTGAGGCAGAAGTGTCAGGAAGAGGAAGTATGTAGGATAGGGGGTGGGGAGAAGGAAAATAGCGTGCGAACCAGTGGGGACAAAACCAATGAAAACAATGATTATGTAAATAGACTACCGTGGCAAGCAATGCAACAGAAGGGGTCTTAGAAGCAGAATTTAGAAGCATACCAACATTTCTCCCTTTCTTTTTAACTAATGGCCATAGTATCAGGAGTGTGGGGTGAACAGAAAACTATATTGTACAGGCATTTTCAAAAGAACTGGCACATTACATGGAGGAACAAGTAGGAGAGCAGCAAGAACCAGTGTGATGCCAAGGGGAGGCCTGAGGGGGGCGTTTCCTACCTCAAAGGGCAAGGCCTATCAGGTGAAAGGGTGTTTCATGCCTCTGTGGGCATCTCTTGTCTCTGGGGGCGCTTCACGCCTCAAAGGGTTTTTCCTGTCTCTGTGGGCATCTCTTGCCTCTAGGGGCGTTTCATGCCTTAAAGGGTGTTTGCTGCCTCTGTGAGCAGGACCTATTAAGGAGGGGAGGTTTCCTGCTTCTGGAGGCAAGTCCCCAAGGCTGCTGGCTGCAAAGTCCATGGACTGCTGCGGTCAGTCTTTGAGAAACCCAGCAGCATAAAGGGAAACTGCTGTAAAGTTGTGTAAAGTGTCTAAGAGGTGTACCAGTAAGTTCAATAGAAGTGTCAGTCCAAAGCAGATGACCACGGATGAAATGCTAGGGGATGAAATGCTGCACGGCTGTCTTGATGGGGAAGGTCAGCCACTGGAATTCTGCTTTTCTATAGAGAGTGAGCTTTGGAGTCTGTGAATCTGTTTCTTCAGGTTGTGCCAGGTCACATCATTGGTTTCAGGGGGTTTCTGTAGTCATGCCATCTTGTGGGCAATGACAGAGAACAGGGGTCCAGATGGATTTCTGGGGGTTCCATTTGAGCAGATGCTTTTTAAAAAATTTTTTATATTTATTTACTTATTCCCTTTTGTTGTCCTTGTTTTATTGTTGTAGTCATTATTGATGTTGTTGTTGTTGGATAGGACAGAGAGAAATGGAGAGAGGAGGGGAAGACAGAGAGGGGGAGACAGAGAGAGAGAGAGACACCTGCAGACCTGCTTCACCGCTTGTGAAGCGAATCCCCTGCAGGTGGGGAGCCAGGGGCTCGAACCGGGATCCTTACGCTGGTCCTTGCACTTTGCGCCAAGTGCGCTTAACCCGCTGCACTACCGCCCGACTCCCGAGCAGATGCTTTTTCATGTGAAGACGACAGCTGTAATTTACTTACTTGTGAAACAAAACTTTTTAAGGTTGTTTAAACAGTATAAGCTCAATAGAAGAACCATGGTTAGAAGCCACAAGCATGAGAATCATTAGCATAACCATTGTGCTATCTAACCCACCCATATTCATACAGTTTTTAGGATTAAACAATTCACATTTTTGCCAAGACGTAAAAAAAAAAAAATCAAAAGAGAAAAAAACAATTTTTGGATTGTTTCTAGATGTCTCTAGAAATCATGGCTGCATCCAGCATTTTTCTTTTGTAAAGTCAAGGTCATAGAAAAATTCAGTCATTCAAATCACTCTTTTATGAAACACAATTGAAAACAGACAGCAAACTTAAGATATTCAGAGAGAACAATGAGGGGGGAATCGAGAGAAAAGCAGTAGGCAGTTTTTGCTTCTTTTACCTTAAACCAGATTCTCCAGATCTCACTATGTAGCATCATGAGTCCCCGGAGGACGTCCTAATCCAAAAAGCTCCTCAAAATTCCTTCTGACTGTTCCTGCAGGATTGCAGGCATCTATCCCCAAAAATGTCTTCCCATAGAAGAAAGAATTGAATCAGGAGGGTAGAACTAACCACGTGTCTCCATTCTTGGGGACTGCCAGGGTACTGGAGAATGCTTTTCAAGTTAGAGTAGTCCTTCTCCATGGGAAACATATGAGTGGAAGTCCAGAAAGTCCCAGGGGAAGTATCTGTGCATCTCTCTCAAGCTCTATGATCATGGTCATAAGAAACCAAAGTGTGGCCTGGAGCAAAATGTTCTAGAGACAGAGAAACTGTCTCATGAAGAAAGAGTAGAGGCTTTGGGAAACCTCTTCATAAGTAGAAAGGCAACCCATGGCGGATGGGTAGCCAAGTTTACTTATCTGGGCGATGGGTGGGTTAGGTCCCATGTCAGTGCCGGTCCCTGTTCAGGCACCATATGCCAGGCTAGCTTCGCGAGCAGGAGACAGACGACCAGGGACTCATGGCTGAGCTGGAAACGCAGTTAAATCTTTATTCACAAGTGGGGATGCAGTTCAACAACCTAATCTCTAATCACAATTCTGTCCTATCTATCTCCTGAGGCGGAAGTGTCAGGAAGAGGAAGTACGTAGGATAGGGGGTGGGGAGAAGGAAAATAGCACACAAACCAGTGGGGACTAAACCAATGAAAACAATGATTATGTAAATAGACTACCATGGCAAGCAATGCAACAGAAGGGGTCGTAGAAGCAGAATTTAGAAGCATACCAACAAATAAATATTTGAAAAAAGGAAAGAAATTGAGATGGGAGGGAAAGGAGAAGATAAAGAGGAAGAGAGAAAGATAGACACCTGCAGACATGCTTCACCACTAGTGAAGCAACCCCTCTACAGGTGGGGAGCCCAGGGCTGGAACTGGGATTCTTGTGCTTCATACTGTGTGCTTAACCAGGTGAACTACTGCCCAGCCCCCTTTATTTATTTATTAATTGATTTATTCATTTTGCAGAACCTCTCTTGAACACAAGCAATTTCACCACTCCAGACCAAAAGTTTTCCATTCAGTTAGAGAGATTAGAGAATGGGAGGAGAGGCCACAGCAGCAGAGCTTTCCTTCCATTCCATGCTGTGGTACTGAGCCACAAGGTTCTGAGACTGGAACCTGGGCTGAGGGCATAGCAATGTATGCACCCTATCCCCTGAGCTAGGTGCCTTGATTATGAGTTTGTCAATCTCCAAAACTGTAAGAAATACATTTTTGTTATTTCTTTTTTTAATTTTTTAATTTATTTTCCCTTTTGTTGCTCTTGTTTTTCATTGTTGTCGTAATTATTATTATCACTGTTATTGATGTCATTGCCATTGGATAGGACAGAGAGAAATGGAGAGAGGAGGGGAAGATAGAAAGGGGGAGAGAAAGATAGACACCTGCAGACCAGCTTCACTACTTGTGAAGCAACTCCCTTACAGGTGGGGAGCCGTGGCTAGAACCCGGATCCTTACGCTGGTCCTTGCGCTTTGTGCCACCTGAGCTTAACCAGCTGCGCTACCACCTGACTTCCCATATTTTGTTATTTTTTAAATAACTTATTTATTCATGAGAAAGGTAGGAGGAGAGAAAGAACCAGACATTACTCTGGTACATGTGCTGCTGGGGATCGGACTCAGGACCTCATGGTTGAGAATCCAATGCTTTATCCACTGCATCACCTCCTGGACCACCATTTTTGTTATTTCTAAGCCCCAGAGTGGGCATGCTGTTAGAGCATCCTAATTGGACAAAGCCTTTTCTTTCTTTTTTTTTTTTTTTGCTTCCAGGGTTATTGCTGGGGCTCATTGTCTGCACTACAAATCCACTGCTCTCCTGGAGACCATTTTTCCCCTTTCCTTGCCCTTGTTGTCTTATTATTGTTGTGGTTATTATTGTCGTTGTCGTCATCGCTGTTGGATAGGACAAAGAGAAATGGAGAGAGGAGGGGAGACAGAGAGAGGGAGAAATAGACACCTGTAGACCTGCTTCACTGCCTGTGAAGTCATGCCCCTGTCGGTGGGGAGCTGGAGGCTCAAACCCAGATCCTTACTGGGTCCTTGCCCTTTGCACCACGTGAGCTTAACCCGCTGTGCTACCGACCAACTCTCAAAGCCTCAAGTCTTTAAGGTTAATTGATTTTGTATAAAGATTACAGAAGAATTCAATAGAGAAAATCAAGGTTTTAGGAGCCCAGTGGCACGCCTGGCTGAGCTCACACATTACTTTGTGCAAGGACCTAGTTGGAGTCACCACTCCCCCTCTGGGGGGGGTGCTTTATGCATGGTGAAGCAGGTCTGCAAATGTCTAGTTTTCTCCCTTTCTCTCCCCCTCTCCTCTCAATTTCTCTCTGTCCTATCAAATAAAATATAAGAGAAAGAAAAAAGTGAAAAATGTGCCAGTGATAACCTCAGTGGGGAAAAAAATGGTCTTCTTGTTGTCATTTGTTTTGTTTTGCTGCTAGTGTTTTTGCTAGGATCTTTGCCTGCATACTTCACTACTCCTAGGAAACTCTTTAGACTATTTCATTTTATTTTTAGCTAAGAGAGTAGGAGAGCGACAAGTGTAATAGAGGCACCTTAGCAAGGTTGTGCAACTAGAAAAATGGTTTTAATGGTAAAGCAATGGGCTTGACTTCCTCATGTACCTGTGTATACTCAGGCTTCTTCTTTTTTTTTTTTTGCCTCCAGGGTTATTGCCAGCTCGGTGCCTGCACTACGAATCCACTGTTCCTGGAGGCCATTTTTTCCCTTTTATTACCCTGGTTGTTTTACCATTGTTGTGGTTATTATTATCATTGTTATTGATGTCGTCATTGTTGGACAGGACGGAGAGAAATAGAGAGAGGCGGGGAAGACAGAGAGGGGGAGAGAAAGATGGACACCTACAGACCTGCTTCAACTGCCTGTGAAGCAACTCCCCTGCAGGTGGGGAGCCGGGGCTCGAACCCGGATCCTTACACCTGTCCTTGCCCTTTGCGCCACATGCGCTTAACCCACTGCACTACCTCCCGACCCCTATACTCTGGCTTCTTATTCTCCTTCTTCTATCTCATATGAAACACTTTCATATGTAATCAATAAAATAAGTCTTCAAAAGAAATAAAAACACTTGGGAGTCAGGCGGTAGCGCAGCAGGTTAAGCACAGGTGGCGCAAAGCGCAAGGACAGGCTTAAAGATCCCGGTTCAAGCCCCCACGGGAGTAGCTTCACAGTTGGTGAAGCAGGTCTGCAGGTGTCTTTCTCTCCCTTGTCAGTCTGCGCCTCAGGCTGCTGTCATTCATATGCTAATTGTCCCAAACTCCTCTTGGGGTTACAACACCTACCAATTTACCAATGAAGAGAGAAAGAAATGGAGAAAGGAAGGGAAGGAGAAAGAAAAAGAAATTCACAGGGGGCCAGGTGGTAGTGCAGCGGGTTAAGGGCACATGGTGCAAAGTACAAGGATTTGCCTAAGGCTACCAGTTTGAGCCCCTGGCTCCCCACCTGCAGTGGGGCCACTTCACAAGCAGTGAAACAGGTCAGCAGGTGTCTTTCTCTCCCCCTCTCTGTTTTCGCCGCCTCTCTTGATTTCTCTCTGTCCTATCTAACAACAATGACAGCAATAACAACAGTAACAACAACAACAAGGGCAACAAAAATGGGAAAAATGGCCTCCAGGAGCAGTAGATTAGTAGTGCAGGCAATAGTAACCCTGGAGGCAAAAAAAGAAGGAAAAAAAGAAAGAAAGGAAGGAAAAAAGGAAGGAAGGGAGGGAAGGAATACGATAGGGGCCAAGCAGTGGCACACCTGGTTAAATGCACACATTACAATGTACAAGGATCTGGGTTCAAGCTCCTGGTTCCCACCTGCTAAGGGAAACCTTCATGAGTGGTGAAGTAGGGCTGCAGATATCTCTGTCTCTTTCCCTCTCTATCTCCACCCCTTCTCAATTTCTGGCTACCTCTATCCAGTAATAAGTAAATGAATAAAAAAATTAAAAAAGAAAATATGCTTAAGAATAAAGGACAAATGCCATATGATTTGGCACACATTCAAAGTGATAAGAAAATTTGCTTCTACCAGAATATGAAAATACATAGTTTTATCCAAGACTCATACTTTTTTTTCAATATGGCCAATTTTCATCTATTTTTTTTTTTTTTTGCCTCCATGGTTATCACTGGGCTCAGTGCTTGCACTATGAATTCACTGCTCCTGGAGGCCACCTTTCCCACTTTATTGCCCTTGTTGTAGTTGTTATTGTTATTGTTGTCATAGCTGTCATTGTTGTTGGATAGGACAGAGAGAAATGGAGAGAGGAGGGGACGACAGAGAGGGGGAGAAAAAGATAAACACCTGCAGACTTTCTTCATCACTTGCAAAGTGACCCCCTGTAGGTGGGTAGCCGGGGTGCTGAACCGGGATCTCCAGTCCTTGCACTTTGCATCATGTGCGTTAAACCGCTGCACTACTGCCCAGCTCCCTTAAATATTAATTTTTAAAAAATTATTTCTATTTGTTGGACAGAAACAGCCAGAAATTGAGAGCATAGGGGGAAATAGAGAGGGAGAGAGGGAACTGGGCAGTGGTGCAACAGGTTAAGCACACATGGTATGAAACCCAGGAATCCTTGTGGTGTCCGGGAGGTGGCGCAGTGATAAGGCTTTGGACTCTCAAACATGATGTCCTGAGTTCGATACCCTGCAGCACATGTGCCAGAGTGATATCTGGTTCTTTCTCTCTCTTCCTATCTTTCTCATTAATAAATAAATGAAATCTTAAAAAAAAAAAAGAGGGAGTCAGGCAGTAGTGCAGCGGGTTAAGCATGAAGTGCAAGGACCAGAGTAAGGATCCCAGTTCGAGTCCCTTGCTCCCCACCTGCAGGGGTGTTGCTCCACAAGTGGTGAAACAGGTCTGCAGGTGTCTTTCTCTTGCCCTCTCTGTCTTCCCCTCCTCTCTCCATTTCTCTCAATGACATCAGAAACAACAATAATAACTACAACAACAATAAAAAATAACAAGGTCAACAAAAGGGAAAATAAATATAAAACATTTAAAAAGAAAAGAAAGGAAACATAGGGGTCTGTACAAGGATCTTGGTTTGACCTCTGGTTCTGCATTTTCTTTTTTTTTTTTGTAATTTTATTTATTTTCCCTTTTGTTGCCCTTGTTGTCTTTTTATTGTTGTTGTAGTTATTATTGTTGTTGTTACTGATGTTGTCGTTGTTGGATAGGACAGAGAGAAATGGAGAGAGGAGGGGAAGACAGAGAGAGGGAGAGAAAGACAGACACCTGCAGACCTGCTTCACCGCCTGTGAAGCGACTCCCCTGCAGGTGGGGAGCCGGGGGCTCGAACCGGGATCCTTAGGCTTCTTTTTCTTTTTTTTTTTTTTTTTTAAGGATTCTATTCATTTATTAGTGAGAAACAGGAAAGGAGAGAAAGAGCCAGACGTCACTCTGGTACATGTGCTGCCAGGGACCAAACTTAGGACCTCATGCTTGAGAGTACAATGTTTTATCCACTGCGCCACCTCCCGGACCTTTTCTAATTGATACCTTTTCTAAATTTATGTGGGCGACAGCTCAGACAGGAGAAAGCTCTAAAAAGCTTATAAGCCATATGCTCTCCTGTTTTGCTGTGATGGGCTTACCTCTTCAACTGAAAACAGACAATAGGACTATGTTTACCAGCAAACAATTTAAAGAATTTTGTTCCCTCTGGAACATTACTCATACCACAGGAATTCCTTATAATCCACAGGGACAAGGCATTGTCAAGAGGGCCTTTCACACCCTTAAGGCTCAATTAAATAAAGATAAAGGAGGAATGTACCCCCCCAATATCCAGCTGGCAAAAGCCTTAACTACATTAAATCTCTTTAATATTTACAATAACTCAGACCTACCTCCTATTATTCTTCATTGGCAAACACCATCCACCCTCCCAGCTATAAAGGTCAAATAGAAAGACCCACTTAATAAAATTTGGAAAGGGCCTGACCCACTATCAACCATGGGGAGAGGTTTCACATGCGTTTTTCCACAGAATTACTCCAAACCTGTCTGGGTTCCTGCCTGCCATGTTCAACAATACCCGCATAATGGTGCTGCTATCCCTGAAGAGCAAGAAATACTACAAGAGGACTAGATGCACAATGCATCCCAGGATCCATAATATGACATGGCAGAATCTGGAAAATCTGACTCACAGAACCCTCTCTCCTACCCCTTCTCCGGATGTCTTATGTTATGACTGGCCAGTTGTGTTTTGTGAGTGAGAGTGTTGAATGACCAAAAATTTTTGTATGACCCATCTGCTCAGAGTACTCTAAAATTTAATTGACTTTATATAAAAATGCTGGATGCAGCCAAGGTTTGTGGAGGCGTCCAGAAACATTCCAAAATTTTTTTTTTTTTTTTAAATATTTTATTTATTTATTCCCTTTTGTTGCCCTTGTTGTTCTATTGTTGTAGTTGTTGGATAGGACAGAGAGAAATGGAGAGAGGAGGGGAAGACAGTGAGGAGGAGAGATAGACACCTGCAGACCTGCTTCACCGCCTGTGAAGCGACGCCCCTGCAGGTGGGGAGCCGGGGTTCAAACCGGGATCCTTATGCCGGTCCTTGTGCTTTGCGCCACCTGCGCTTAACCCGCTGCGCTACAGCCCGACTCCCTCCAAAATTTTTTTTTTCTCTCATTTAATTTTTTATATATAAGCCTTAGTATATATGTAAAGTGCTTAGTCTTAAACTGTGTGAGTAAAGACAGATCTAAATTTGTTTTTAAAATGATATGTTTTCAGAACAAAAGTTTTTCTTCTCCTGTGTGTTATAACTAAATGTTTATAGGTATGTTTCAAGTTTGGTAAACACTAACTTAACGGTTAAAAGTGTAACCTTGAAGCTAAATTATTACCAGACAAAGTAAAATCAATTTTCTAAAAGTAACTAACTATTGAGGTAAAGTCTAAATATTTCACGTGACAATACATCCCCAAAACTAAAATACAAAATCTCTATACAGGGCGCTTTTGGAGGGCCCCCAAAAGTGCCCTGTAAACTATCTTGTGGAAATTAATCCACAACAGATCTGGCATCAGTCTGACACTGTAAATGTTAAAAACCATTGTCACTAACATGTGTTAACTCTCTAAGTAACCTGAGTCTGTTTATAGTCCAAAGTAAAATCGTTAAAAAATAAATATATATATTTTAACTAAAATTGGTCTAAAGATCCTGTTGTAGAGTCTGCTATAAGAGGTCACATTAGATGACCTTTAAACAAAAGCATAAAGATACTTAAACCAATTATAATCATCGAGGTATCAATTATAGTAAACCTCTAACTTGTTTCAAGTTTTTTTTTTTCACAAGTAAGTGATTATAGCTATCAAGCCTTCCCATGAAGAATCATATGTTCATATGTTAAGGTATTAAACTATAAAAAGTTCCTCCATATACAACTTATGTGAATTAACAACATTCACATATTCTTCTACACTTAACTGGTGTATCTCGTCTTGCCACTATAGACCTGCCTTTGTCAGCCAACAATTTAAAGATATTTCCCTTTATAACATCACCCATGCCACGGACATCTCTTACTACCCCCAAAGACAAATGGCTGTTGAGAAGGCCTGCCAAATGCCTAGGCTCAATTAAGTAAATAATAATAATAATAATAATAATAATAATAAATAAATAAATAAATAAATAGGGAAGATACATCCCCCAATACTCAGTTGGCTAAGGCACCAAACCTCTTCTTCTAAAAAAAAATTCAAATCAGATGCCCTGCTAACCACGAGAAGCAGATTGTTTGTGTTTCTTTCACAGGAATCCCGGGAAAAACCATCTGGATCCCTGCACACTCTGACATAGCCCACTAGACAGCACAAATACAGTGGCACACCTCCCCAACACCCTAGATGTCACCTGATGTGATCTGAAGAACCTGATTCACAGACTCCAAGGACAGAACTTTCTTACTGCCTGTCTGCCCTTCCTGCTTCTGCTTTGCCTGTCACATTTTGGTGGTTCCAGCTCACTCTCTACAGAAAAGCGGAATTCCAGCGGCTGACCTTCCTCATTCAGCGTTTCATCCCCTGCCATTTCTCCCCCTAGTCGTCTACTTTGGACTGACACTTCTATTGGACTTGCTGATTTACCCTTTGGAGACTTTACACAATTTTACAGCAGCTTCCTTCCCTTCACGCTGCTGGCTTTTCAAAGACTGACCCTGAGTAGTTCATAGACTTTGCAGACTGTTGTCTTGAGGACTATACAATGCCAAATAGCCCCTCTGCTTGGCAGGCCATGCCCTCCTACCTACAGGTCCTGCCCTTTGAGGTAGGAAATGCCCCCTCATTACGAAACCTTGCCCCCCCCCCACCCTGGAGACAGGGAATGTTCCTTTGCACACCAAGCCTTCCCTTGACATCACACTGGCTCTTACTGCTCCCCTACTTGTCCCTTCCTGTTTTGTTATATCATTCAGGTTTATGCCCAAAAGGTTTCTGCTCACCCCTACACTACTATTCCTCTGTCACAGATGGAATCTTTTATAGACATTGACCCATCCTAATGTGATGACTAGATAGAAAGATAGGGAAAGATGTAGAAATATTGTGAGGAGATGGCGGAGCCTGGCAGAGCTTAACCTATGAGATGAGTCCCTCCAGGTAAGTCTCTCTCTCTCTACAGAAGGGTTGAGCACGGGGGGACACATAAATCTCACAAGGTTGGCGGCCATGTAAGTCTTCCCTCCCCCACAAGAACATCCTACATCTTCCCACCTGAACATGGCATTCCTAAAAACATTTAAGCCTTCTCCACTCTAAATTTCCTATACTGTGGCCATTAGATATAAGGAAAGGGGGAGATGCTGGAAAATTGTGCAGATGCAGTCACATCTGCCATGTTGTCCCCTCAGGCTATTGCTAGTTCCCGTGAGAGTTGGGACATTCTCAGAGCGCCATGTTGTGCCCTCAGGGCATTGTCAATTCCCCGCGATAGTTGGAGTGCTTTGGTTACTCCTCCCCCCTTCCCATTCCCGTGAAAGTTATTATCCTACCCTGGAGTGCTATGGTTACCCCTCCCCCTTCTCATTCTCACAATGGTGGTGGGCGGGGGTGCAGACCAAGAGGCTGGCACTGGCCATTGTGGTTTGCACCACGTGGCTTAACCAGGTTTGCTACCACCCGACTCTGGGGTGTTTGAATGAATAAAGATTTTAATTTTCCTGCCACTATGACCTTAGTTCCTGGGTCATCTCTCTCGTGCACAATGCTAGCCTGATGGAAAGAGAGACACACTTGTTTACCACTTGCAAAACTTGACCCCTGAATGTGGGAACTGGGGTTTGAACCCTGGACCTTGCATATTGTAACCAGGTGTATCACCACTCAGCCTCACCAATTTTTTTTTTTTTTTGCCTATTCCTTCAGCCTCATTGATTCTATTCTCTCTGCCCTCTACTGCTTTCTGGAGTTCATCTATTTTGTTGCCCTGCTCTGATACTGTTTTAGCTTGTTCAGCTAGTTGCCTTCTTAGCTCAGTGATTTCAGCTTTCAGCTCTCTAATAACCATGAGATAATTAGAATTTTCTTCCATATTCTCATTTGTTGTTCCTGCATTTCTGATTACAATTTTTTCAAATTCTTTACTCACTCCTGTTATTATTTCCTTAGCTAATGTTTGGATGTTGAACTCGTTGTTTTGTGCTTCACCCTCTGGAGGACTTTTAGCTGGACTCTTGTCCTGGTTCGAGTCTCCAATATTTTTTCTTGTTGTTTTAACCATTTTATATAAGTTAACAGTTTTTTCAATCCCTGAGTTGGAGTTCAGTGGTGTAAAAGCCTTTTTTTTTCCCCTGTAGGCTATGGGAGCCTGAGGGCTTTTAAACTATCAATAGGCTTCTTAGCTTAATCACTGACTCCTGACCAAGAGATAAAGCAGGGTGTGGCAGAGATAATCCAGTGGTTATGCAAAGAGCCTTTCACAGCCCCTCAGCTATGCCACCGAGGGATAGGTCTTCTGAGTTCCCAGTTAGATCTCTGTACCCTGGTGTCCCTCCCTGTTGCTGCTCCAGATTCTGAGGGTAGTAGCAATGGAGACTCAGAGTTGCACTTGGTGAGTCTCTGGGGAGTCCTTTCCTCCCTTCAGCTGTCCCCTTGTTGGTGGAGCAGACTGGAGGTAGTGTCTCCACTGACAAACTGTCGAACTGTTAGCAGTCACTTAATCTCTCCTTAGGCCCCTCTCTCCTGTCACCAGCCACGCGTGTTTGTACTCACGGGTGATTTACTGGGTTTCTGTGGTCATTCTAGTGCTGTCTTGTTTCGGTCCGGGTGGTCTCCTTTGGTATTCCTAGTTGATCCGGGAGAGGCGAGGAGAGGAGAGAAAGCGATCTGCTGCTCGTAGCTCCGCCTCCGGAAGTCGAATCCTTTTTTTGCCTATTCTAAAGAACCCCAGGGGTGCTTAATGGGGATTGAACAAGGCAATGAATTCAGGCCAAAGTAAGCTGCAACTGAAAGGAGTCACATTCCCTTTCACACACCCATCACTAGAAAAGTCTCCCAACTGATGACAAATCCCTTTACCTGCTGCTCTTTCATCTAAAAAATTTGTAATCACTTTCCTGTGCTAAATCCCTTCATATATGAAGGTTTGGGAAAGTGATTTCTACATTCTAGGTCAACTTTTACTGACACAACTGCCAGGTAACAAATTAACATTTCAGAAAACTTATTGTCTGAATGAAACCAAAGGTAATTGGTATGTATTTTGGTCTGGTAAAAGTATTGTTCATTGGGAGTCAGGTAGGTGCACATTTGGTAGAGTGCATATATGTATACAAGGTGCCAGGTTCAAGCCCTAGGTCCCCACCTGCATGGCTGGGGTGTGGGGGAAGCTTCATAAGCAGCAAAACAATGCTTTAAGTCTCTCTTTTTTTGACACACACACACACACACACACACACACACACACACACACACATATATATATATTATTGGATAGAGATAGAAATTGAAAGGGGATGAGGTGGTATAGAAGGTGAAAGACAGAGACAATCACAAGGACCCAGGTTCAATCCTCTGGTCCCCACCTACAGGTGTGCAGCCCTGCTTCACCACTCGTGAAGCTTTGCCCCTGCAGGTGGGGACCAGGGGATTGAACCTGGGTCCTTGTGTACTTTAATGCGATCGCATAAACAGGTACATCACCACCTGGCCCCTCTCTCTCTTCTCTATCACTGTTTCTATCTAAAAATAATTAAACTATTTAAAAATACTGTGTATAAACTCCAAGTTTAAGTGATTTTAACTGAAGCACATGTCAATATAGAAAAAGTTGAGTCATCAAAATTGTTTCCTTCTGGGGATAAAGGATTTTTACAAGGTCTAAAGGGTCATATAAGGGCTCTGGGCAGTAGGCAATAGTGTACCTAGTTAAGCACACAGAGTATGAAGTGTAAGGACCTGCACAACGATCTGGATTCAAGCCCCCGGCTCCCCATCTGTAGGAGGTTCACTTATAAGTGGTGAAGCAGATCTACAGATGTCTCTCCTTTTCTATCTCTCTCTCCCCTCTCAATTTCTCTCTGTCCTATCCAATAAAATGGAGAATATGGCCTCCAGAAGCAGTGGATTCCTAGTGTCAAAACTGAGTACCAGTGATATAACCCTGGAGGCAAGGAAAAAAAAAAGTAAAAGAGTCATATAAAACACTGTAATATCTATATTTAATGAAAGTGAACTGCATTTTTAAATGTTATTTCTCTTTTGATTGGTAGTTTACTTATTTCTTTTTTTTAAATTATTTATTCATTTATTTATTTATTCCCTTTTGTTGCCCTTGTTGTTTTATTGTTGTAGTCGTTGTTGGATAGGACAGAGAGAAATGGAGAGAGGAGGGGAAGACAGAGAGGGGGAGAGAAAGACAGACACCTGCAGACCTGCTTCACCGCCTGTGAAGGGTCCTGCCTGCAGGTGGGGAGCCGGGGGCTCGAACCGGGATCCTGACGCCGGTCCTTGAGCTTAGCGCCACCTGCGCTTAACCCGCTGCGCTACAGCCCGACTCCCTACTTCTTTTTTTAAATTTATTTATTTATTCCCTTTTGTTGCCCTTATTGTTTTATTGTCATAGTTATGGATGTTGTTGTTGTTGGATAGGACAGAGAAGCTGATAGAGGAGGGCAAGACAGAGAGGGGAAACACCTGCAGACCTGCTTCACCGCTTGCGAAGCAACTCCCTTGCAGGTGGGGAGCCAGGGACTAGAACCGGGATCCTTGTGCAGGAACTTGCTCTTTGTGCCTTGTGCACTTAACCTGCCCCCCCCCCCCGTTTCTTTAATTGGACAGGACAGAGAGAAATTGAGACAAGAGGGAAAAATAGAGAGGGAGAGAGAAAGACACCTGCAGACCTGCTTCAGGGCTTGTGAAGTGATCCCCCTTGCAGGTGGGGATCAGGGGGAGAGGGGGCTCTAATAAGATCCTTGTGCTTCATACTTTGTGCGCTTAAACCAGTGCACTACTGCCTGGCCCCTTCTATGATGTCTTTAGTTTTCTCTTTTTCTTTCTTTAAATATAAAATGAAGGGGCCAGGTTGTGGTGCACCTGTCTGAGTGCACATTACATTACAGTGCGTAAAGAAACAGAAAAGGAGAGAAAACCTGAGCATTACTGTGGTACATGCAATGACAAGGACTAAACTGGGGACCTTGTCCAATACTTTTTCCACTGCACCCATTCTTGCACTGCTGATACAATATTTTGAAATATCTTTTTGATCAAAGAATCCATAAAGCTCTTAAATATTTAATGTGTCCTTAGAAATCTTACACATATGCATTTTTTAGATCTTTATTTATTGGCTAGAGACAGCCAGAAATCTAGAGGGAAAGGGGAGATAGAGAGGGAGAGAGACAGACACCTGAAACACTGCTTCACCACTTGTGACGCTTTCCCCCTGCAGGTGGAGACCAGGGACTTAAACCTGGGTCCTTACGCATTGTAATGTGTGAGCTCAACCAGGTGTGCCATTACCTGGCCCCCATACATAGGCATTTTTGATTTGTTGAAATTTAGTTTCTTTTTCCTTCCTTCCCTCCCTCCCTCCCTCCCTCCCTCCCTCCTTTCCTTCCTCTTTCTCTCATTTTTTTTTTTTAACCAGAGCAGTTTATAGTGATGCTGGGGATTAAACCTGAAATATTTAGTGCCTCAGGCATAAAAGACTTTTTGTATAACCAGTATTCTCTCTCCAGCCCTGAAGTTTCAAATGTATACTTATTACATCAAGCTCGGAATATTGCTATTTCAAGCTTCTCTATCCTTTGAAAGAAAGTGTGTGTGCATGTATGTGTTGAGAGAGATCAATTTCTGGGGAGGGTTAAAAACAATATAATGTTATTATGTTAAAGTAAGTAATTTTTCTTTCTTCTGATTTTTGCTAGGGCTTTTGCTTTGTTCCAGCAAGATCACAACACACTCTTTTTTAAGCCAAAGAACTGCTTCAACAAATTGTTTATGTTAGGAGTTGGGTGCAGCGGGTTAAGCTGGCACTAAGCACAAGGTGGCACTAAGCACAACGTAGCACTAAGCACAAGGACCCTAAGAATCCCGGTTCGGGGAGTCGGGCGGTAGCGCAGCGGGTTAAGCGCACGTGGCGCAAAACGCAAGGACCGGAGGAAAGATCCCGGTTCGAGCCCCCGGCTCCCCACCTACAGGGGAGTCGCTTCACAGGCGGTGAAGCAGGTCTGCAGGTGTCTATCTTTCTCTCCCCCTCTCTATCTTCCCCTCCTCTCTCCATTTCTCTCTGTCCTAGCCAACAACAATGATGACATCAATAACCACAACACTGTTAAACAACAAGGGCAACAAAAGGGAAAATAAATAAATATAAAATAAAAATTTAAAAAAAAGTCCCGGTTCCAGCCCCTGGCTCCCCACCTGCAGGGGAGTCCCTTCACAGGTGGTGAAGCAGGTCTGCAGGTGTCTTTCTCTCCCCCTCTGTTTTCCTCTCTTCTCTCCATTTCTGTCTGTCCTATCCAACAATGACAACATCAATTACAACAATAATAAAAAACAAGGTCAACAAAAGGGGAAAAAAAAACCCCAACTAAAACTGTTTATGTATATGGTGGTGTGGGGATTGAACCTGAGACTTTGGAGCCTCAGGCATGAATCTCTCTGCAAAACCATTACATTATCTACTCCCACCCTCCCTGTCACTTTTTAATAAAGGATGAAAAATAGAGGGATAAAGAGGGAGAGAGATAAAGTGCATTACTCCAGAAAATTTCCCTGTGTACGTGTTCTGTGTGATCTTTTAGGCTTGAATCTGGGCCCTTGAGCATGGTCAAGGATGTGAATTAGCAGCTGGTCTGGATGCTGTTTGATTTTTAGATGTTGGAAGGCTTCATCTAGGAAATTACTCCCAAATTAATTTTATGCACTATATACATTACATCGGGGTAAATTCTAATGGAACATATATTTAGATATAGAATAAAATAAATCTTAACCATTCCTAAAAAAAAATAAGAAATTAAAAAAAAAACACTATCAAGAGAGGCAGCACAGTGCTGGAGTGCAGAAATTGCACTCATGAAGTCCAGAGCTTTTTATTTTCCCCGAACATCACATATGCTAGAATGATACTGTGATTCTCATTATTAAAAATTAATTTAATTAAAAAAAAGTAAAACATGGGAATTGGGTGGTAGTGCAGCGTTGGGTAAGCACAGATGGTGCAAAGTGCAAGGACCAGTGAAAGAATCCTGGTTTGAGCCCCCGGCTCCCCACCTGCAGGGGTGTCGTTTCACAAGCAGTGAAGCAGGTCTGCAGGCGTTTATCTTTCTCTCCCCCTCTCTGTCTTCCCTTCCTCTCTCCATTTCTCTCTGTCCTATATAACAACGACATCAATAACAACGATAACTACAACAATAAAACAATAAGAGCAACAAAAGGGAATAAACAAATGTTAAAATTTAAAAATAGTAAAACATTTGAGTGGGGAGCATCTTACATATGTTATTATTATTATTACTATCATTACTATTTTGCCTCCAGTGTTATTGCTGAGGCTCAGTGCCTGCACTATGAATCCACTGCTCCTGGAAGCCATTTCCCCCCATTTTTTGTTGCCCTTGTTATTGTTGTCCTTGTTGCCATTTTTGTTGAATAGGATAGAGAGAAATGGAGAGAGGAGGGAAGACAGAGAGGGAGAGAGAAAGATAGACACCTGCAGATATGCTTCATCGTCTGTGAAATGAACCCCCTACAGGTGGGGAGATGGGGGCTCGAACTGGGATCCTTACTCCGGTCCTTGGGCTTTGCACCATGTGCTCTTAACTTGCTGTGCTACCTCCCGGCCCCCATCTATTATTATTATTTTTTTTTGTAAATTATTTATTTATTCTCTTTTGTTGCCCTTGTTTTATTGTTGTTTTATTGATGTGGTTGTTGTTGGATAGGACAGAGAAATGGAGAGAGGAGGGGAAGACAAGGAGGGGGAGAGAAAGACACCTGCAGACCGGCTTCATAGTCTGTGAAGCGAACCCCCTAGAGGTGGGGAGCTGAGGGCTTGAACCAGGATCCTTACTTCAGTCCTTGGGTGCTGGGCTAGCATGGGGGTACCTCTTCTCAGGTGCATACTCTTTGGGTTGGAGAGAATGCAACCGGAGCCAGCCTGGGCTGCTACTCACTTAGTGATGTGAGAGAGATGACTCAGGAACAGAGCTGGTGGTGGCAAGGTGATTCAATTCTTTACTGATCAGAGAGCCAAGGCTTTTAAGAGTTGGACCCGGAAGTGGCAAGTCTGAAACGTAAATGGCTTGACATGGTTTGGAAAGGGGCAGAGAAAGGCAAAATGGACTGGGAAAGGTAGGAACTTCCTTAGCAACTGTTGTGAGGGTTTTAACTGGTAGGATTAGTAATACCCTGCAGGCAGGGAGGGTTTTGAGGGTAGAAAGAAGATATATCAAAGGAATGGAATGGGTGGGGATCTTTCAGGCAAAACAATGATTACGTAGATAATAAGGGAGCAGGATATAGTATCAGGAACGTAGGGTGCTTTGTGAGGCAGGGAGTCTGATAAGATGAGGCAAACCTTGGGGGGTTGTCCCTCCTTGCTCTACCTCTCAGTAGAGAAAGAGAGACCGACAGGATGGATGTCCCCTCAAGTCAAGCCCTGCCAAGCTCAACCACATCCTCACAATTTCCTTATACTTGGGCTTTGCACCATGTGCTCTTAACCTACTGTGCTACCACCCAGCCCCCATCTATTATTATTATTTATAAATTATTTATTCCCTTTTTCTGTCCTTGTTTTATTGTTGTAGTTATTATTGTTGTTGTTATTGATGTGGTTGTTGTTGGATAGGACAGAAAAATGGAGAGAGGAGGGGAAGACAGGGAGAGGGAGAGAAAGATAGACACCTGCAGACCTGCTTCACCACCTGTGAAGCGACTCCCCTGCAGGTGGGGAGCTGGGGGTTTGAGCTGGGATCTGTCAGGCTAGTGACACGAGGGAGAGAGATGACCCAGGAACCAAGCTCATGGTGGCGAGGCCCTTCAAATCTTTATTCATCCGAACGCCCCAAAGTCAGGCGGTAGCACACCTAGTTAAGCCACGTGGTGCAAACTGTAATGGCTGGTGTCAGCCTCCCAGTCTGCCTGTGAGCTTCCAGGCCAGAAAATGGAAGAGGCAAGTCGGAAATGGAAGTGGCTTGACAATACCATACATGGTTAGGAAAGGGGTGGAGAAGGTGAAAGGGGGCTGGGAAAGGTAGGGACTTCCTTAGCAACTGTTGCTAGGGGTTTAATTGGTAGGATTAATAATACCCTGTGAGGAATTAGGGAGGAGACCTTTAGTCATTTGTAAGACAAAGCAGAAGATGGATATGTAGATAATAAAAGGGTGGGACATAGTATCAAGGAAGCAGGGTGGAGCAGGGGGAGCTGGCTTAATGTTTTAAGGAATGCCAGGCTCCTGGAGGCAGAAAAATGCAGGGTGCATTCTGAGGCAGGGAGTCTGATAAGAGGAGGCAAACCTTGGGGGTTGTGTCCCTCCTCATTCAACCTCTTGGTAGAGAGACTGACAGGATAGATGCACCCCTCAGGTCAAGCCCTGCCAGGCTCTACCACATCCTCACAATTTCCATACAGGGACCCTTATGCCAGTCCTTGTGCTTCACGCCATGTGTGCTTTACCTGCTGCGCTATTACCCGACTTCACCTACTATTATTTTTTAAAAAATTGGAAGAGGAAGCTGATGAATCCAATAGAGTGCACATGCTAAAAGGACTCCTGTTTTAGCTCCCTATCCCTACCTGCAGATGGGAAGCTTCATGAACAATGAAGCAGTGCTGCAGGTGTCTCTCTCCCTGCCTCCTCCTTCCCTCTCAAATTTTTATTTCTATCAACAAAGTTAATTTTTTTTTCCGAATAACTTAAAGATCTTTTAATTGGGTGGAGGATATAGCACAATGTTTATGCAAACATACTCTCATGCCTGAGGCTCCAGAGTCCCAGGTTTAATCCCCTGCACCACCATAAGCCAGAGCTGAACAGCGCTCTGGTTAAAAAAATCTGGGACCTGGCGGTGGCGCACCTGGTTGAGCACACATGTTGCAATGCCCAAGGAACCAGGTTCGAGGCCCCGGCCCCCATCTGCAGGGGGAAAGCTTTGAGAGTGGTGAAGCAGGGTTGCAGGTGTATTTCTGTCTCTTTCCCTCTATGTCTCCCCTTTCCTCTTGATTTCTGTCTCTATACAATAAATAAAGACAATACAAAATCTTTTAAATTAATTAAAAAAAATATTTATTATTGGATAGAGACAGAGAAATTGAGAAAGGAGGGAGACTGAAACTGAGATAGGGAGACAGACTGAGAGACAACGGCAGCCCTGCTTTACCAGTCGTGAAGCTTTCACTCTGCAGGTGGGGACCAGGGCTCATACCTAGGTCCTTGAGCACTGTAGTGTGTGTGCTTAACCAGGTGCGCCACTGCCTGGCCCCACTTAAAAATATTAGTCACTAGGTTGGGACTTTGTGCCTGCATGATTCCATCAATCCTTGTAGACCCCTTTCTCCCTTTCTCTAGACGGATGGTATGTGAGAGTGAGAGAAACACCACAGCAATGATCTACAGCTCTGAAGTTTTGAGGCACAGGTCCTCCCAGTGCTTGACTAGGGTCCTTGCCCCCCCCTTTTGTTTCAATAAAAATGTTTGGATACAAGAAAATGTTTGGATACTTTGAAATTTCTGTATTTGACATGAAAAGAAGCCTGTAGTGTAAACTAAAAACTTTAGTAGAAAGGCACATGCTTAAATGTGTCTTCATTATTGCTACAATATTTGGGAGATCAGTTTCTAGAGTAACTAGTTCAGATGGGAGACTTGTTTTAGCTTTTAGAGCCTAGTTCCCACCCCTACCCCTAGAATTTAGCATTGAAATCAATCAGACATGCTGAATAAAATATTTCAGAGGGTGTTAGGAGATAGCTCAACTAGTAGGGTGCATATTTCACCATGTGTGAGAATCTGGGTTAAGTTCATGGAACTAGGAGAAACTTCAGGTTTGGGTGGAGTGATGGTGAAGATAAGAATAGAGGGATTTTCTTTTTACTCTACCCCACTCTTAGGTATCATAAGCCTCAAATTTCATGTGCTCCTTTGAGCCTCTCAGGACCCTAGAAATGTTTGTGCATTTCCTTGCTTTGGCCAGATGTTCCCCACTGAACTAGTTCCTGTTAACCAACCCTGCACTTTACCATCAACCAGCCCACAGGTTCCACTTCCCTGACAGCCCCCATTGTTATTTCTGAAGGGAACTAGGGTTCACCTATACCTCTAATTACTGTTGATATTTGTCTCCCCCAGTGCCCCTGCCCTGCCTGGACCATTCCACTCATGTTGCGGTGTGAGCACTTAGTATGATTCCTTTTTCTAGAAACCTGCTAATGTTTGTTTTGTGGACAAAAATGTGGTACATGGTAGTGTTGAGTGTGAGGTGTATTCCATTGTTGAACTAATCTATGTCAATTTGACTAAATCGAATGATGTTCAACCATATCCTAGTTTCCATCTCCCCACTCCCATTATCCATCTGCTCTTGTATTATGCTCACTTTTCCTGTTAGAGCCCTGAGCATTTTAATCACAGTTGCTCTAAATTCCTAGTCTGGTAATTCCAATATATCTGCCAAAACTGAGTATGGCCCGAGTACTTAATCTGTTTCTTCAATACTATTTTGTCCTTTCATATGTTGTGTACTTTGTTTAAAAGTTGGACATGATGTTCTGAGTAAGGAGGAACTGAGGTAAATAGGCCTTTACTATGATGCCACATGTTTATTAGAGTATAAATTAGACTGTATTATTTGGTATAGCTATAGATTCTAGAGGTTAAAATTTCCTCATGTGGCCTTGTTTTTGTCCCCTATTCTTCCTTCCTTCCTTTCTCTTGCCTTCTTTTCTTTCTTTCTTTCTTTTTAATTTACTGAAGGAGCTACAGAGAGACCAGAGCATCACTCTAATAAATCTGTTCAGTGGGGAAGTTTTAAACAATTTTTTTTCAATTAAGATTTGGGGGGCAGGCAGTGGCACACTTGGTTAAGTGCACATATTACCAAGTGCAAGGGCCCGGGTTTCCAAGTTTGAGCCCTGGCTCTCCACCTGCAGAGGTCCACTTCACGAGCAGTGAAGCAAGTCTGCAGGTGTCAATCTTTCTCTCTCTGTATCTCCCCGTCCTCTATCAATTTCTCTGTCATATCTAATAAAAATTAGAAAAAGGTCAAGTGCCTACCAGGAGTGGTGGGTTCATAGTGCTGGCACTGAGCCCCAGAAATAACTCTGGTGGCAATTAAAAAAAAAGATTTCATGACCTATAGACAGATTGGCCACAGCAGTATTCTGGCATATGAGCACTGGAGATCAAACTCAAGATGTCATGTTTGTAAGCCCAAAACTCTGCTGTGATACTAATATCCCAGTTGCTAGTTTTTGTTTTTTTTTAAAAAACTTATGAGAGAAATAGAGATTGGAGTACCATTTCACTCTGGCATATAACAGCACCAGGGATTAAACCTGGGGGCTCTGGATTTTAGTCATGAAGGCTCTTTGATCTAAGCCCAAGATGTCTCATGAACCCTTAGTTGTTTTTGGTGATTAATGAATCAGCTCTCTTTTATGGTGGTGTTAGGGACTAAACCTGGAAATTCAGTGGCTTAGGCGTGAAAGACTTTTTGTAAAACCATTATGCTGTTTCTCCAGGCCAATATTTCCTATTTTTAAAATAGACTTTTTGTGTAAAGAATAGAAAATGAGAGGTTAAAAGATCATGGATCAAATCTGGGGCCTCATGCATGCAAAGAATGTGCTCTACCCACTGAGCACACACATAGCTTTTTTTCCCCATCTAGAGAATTTTTTTTTTTTTTTTTTAAAGATTAGAACCAGAGCATCACTCTGGCACACACAATGTCAGGTATCAAACTCTGGACCTCATGCTTGAGAGTCCAATGCTTTATCCACTGTGCTACCTATTGGGTCACTGCTGCCCCACTCCTAACACTTCTTAAATAAGACCTCAGCTTGCAATTCTTTCCATTGTATCATTATTATATGGGACAATTAATAATCAGCTGCAAATCATATACTAATTACATCATCTTATACACTAGTATGCTAATCATATAGTTAACTAGGTATTAGTTCTATAGTAATATAGACATGTTATACATGAGTTTTGAAGCACTATGATTTGGTTTCAGTCCATTAATGAGCCTTTTCTCTGAGCTTCATAAATGCTGTATCTTCCGCCCTCCAAATCTCCACTTATGCTGGAGTGATGCGCTGGTTCTCTTATTTTAACACATAAATGTTAAAAACAAGACAAAACCAAAAACCCAGTAAGGGCTAGTGAGACAGCTTGACCTTAGAACAAAGAACTTTCATGTCTAAAATCCCAGAGCCCCCAGGTTTAATCCCTGGCATTGTCATATGCCAGAGTGAAATGGTATTTTGATTTCTGTTCATCTCATCAGAAACAAACAAACAGGGAGTCAGATGGTAGTGTAGCGGGTTAAGCACAGGTGGTGCAAAGCGCAAAGTCCGGCGAAAGGATCCCAGTTTGAGCCCCCGGCTCCCCACCTACAGGGGAGTCGTTTCACTGGTGGTGAAGCAGGTCTGCAGGTGTCTTTCTCTCCCCGTCTTCCCCTCCTCTCTTCATTTCTCTCTGTCCTATCCAACAATGACGACATCAACAACAATAAAACAAGGGTAACAAAATGGAATATTAAAAACAAACAAACAACAAAGGGGGGGCAGACTACCAGTGGTGTACCTGGTTAAGCAGGCGGAAAGCTTCAGGAGTGGTGAAGATGAGCTGCAGGTGTCTCTCTTTACCTCACTAATTTCTTCTCCCCCTCAATTCTTCTCTGTCCATATCCAGTAATAAACAAATTAAAATAATAAAAATAAAGAACAAGCTCATATATAGGAATTGGGATGGTGGTGTAGCAGCAGTTTGGGGCTTGGAAACATGAAGTCCTAAATTTGATCTTCTGTACTGCATATGCAGTGTACTGTTCTGGCCAATCTCTCTGTAGGTCATGAAATAAATCTTAATTAAAAAATAACTGTTTAAAACTTCACCACTGGGCAGATTGGAGTGATTCTGACTTAAAGGACCAGACCATAAGAGACTTCACATACCTTATAGTTAAGTAAGTTAATTTACACTGCAGTTTCTCCTTGAGATCTGAATTCGATGTTTAATCTTGGGTAAGAAGGCCTCTCAGTGAAAATTTCTCCTGAGATTTCAGAGTAAATGCCCCAGATTAGGGCTGAAGGGACTGCTCTCAGACTTTGCAGTCTGCTGCAGGATATGTGGATGTTGTAAGATGACTGAGGCTATTTCCACGGGTAAGAGGACCCTGGTGCTCAGCTTGGAGGCTAAATGTAGCTCACTGGATATACTAATTTTCCATTTATTTTTCCTTGATAGGTGAGAGACAGCAAGGAGAGATATCTACGGCACCTTTTCACTGCTCCTGGAGCTTCCTCATCACAGGCGTCTCCTTATGAGTGGCAGTATGTGTGCTCATTTATATAAAAAAACTGTTATTTACTGAGGTGAAATACAGAAAGACACACACACACACCCAGAGCAGCACTCTGGCATATGTGGTACCAGAGATAGGGAATGGGACCTTATGCTTTCAAGTAAAAAGATCTAACATTGTGCCAGCTCCTATGTTCTTTTTTAAATTGAGGGAGGCTGTGACACATCTGATAGAGTGCATAAGTTATGAAGATCCTGGTCCCCACTTGCAGGGGTTAAGATTCACAAGTGAAACAGTACTATAGGTATTTATCTATTCCCTCTTCCCTCCCCTCTCAATTTCTCTCTCTCTAAAAAATGCTGCCCAGATGGTGTATTTATAATTTTATTTATTTATTTCCTCTTTTGTTGCCCTTGTTGTTTTACTGTTGTAGTTATTATTGTTGTTATTATTTATGTCATTGTTGTTGGACAGGGCAGAGAGAAATGGAGAGAGGAGGGGAAGACAGAGAGGGGGAGAGAAAGACACCTGCAGACCTGCTTCACCGCTAGTGAAGGGACACCCCTGCAGGTGAGGAGCCAGGGGCTCGAACCAGGATCCTTACGATGGTCCTTGCACTTTGCGCCACGTGCACTTAACCCGCCTTAATCCCTAGATGGTGGATTTATAATATAAGCACTGACTGAGCAGTAACCCTGGTGGCAATGGAAATAAAATAAAGGGAGTTGGGCGGTAGCTGCAGCAGGTTAAGCACACGTGGCGCAGAGTGCAAGGACCGGTGAAAGGATCCCAGTTTGAGCCCCCGGTTCCCCACCTGTAGGGGAGTTGCTTCGAAAGCAGTGAAGCAGGTCTGCAGGTGTGTATCTTTCTCTCCCCTCTCTGTCTTCCCCATCTCTTTCCATTTCTGTCCTACCCAAACGACGACGACATCAATAACAATAATCATAACTACAACAATAAAACTAGGGCAACAAAAGGGAATAATATTTTTTTTTAAAGAGTGAACACAGTGCTGCCTTACGTGTTTAAAGAAATGCCGAAAACATACAGAGAAAAGGAGTCAGGAGGTAGCACAGCAGGTTAAGTGCACTTGGCGCAAAGCACAAGGACTGGCATAAGGACCCCAGTTTGAGCCTGGGCTCCCCACCTGCTGGGGAGTCACTTCACAAGCAGTGAAGCAGGTCTGCAGGTGTCTGTCTTTCCCCCACTGTCTTCCCCTCCTCTCTCCATTTCTCTCTGTCCTATCCAACACTAATGACATCATTAACAACAATAATAACTACAACAAGGGCAACAAAAGGGAATAAAATAAATATTTTAAAAGATGTTAAAAAACCATACAGAGAAAATATGGGGAAAAAACCCAAAACTGAACAAACAGCACAATTTTATTAAAGGCTGATCAGCTCACAAAAATGGTTCAAAAAACATCAAATAGTAGTATATACTAGCAATTGGTTCTAAGTGAAATTTGTTGTACATCTGATTGAGTAGCTAAAACTACCATCTTTTTTTAATGTTCCAGGCATGTAAAAATACTTTCTTTTAGTTAAAAGAAACTTTTAGGGAAAATAGCCTATAAAGCTGTATTAAAAGGGTGCCTGGTGGTGGTGTGACCAGGTAAGCATACATGTTACAATGCACAAGGACCTAGGTCCGAGCCCCCATCTCCCACCTGCAGGTTCCTGGGAAGCTTAGTGAGCAGTGAACCAGGTCTATAGGTCTTTCTCTCTCCCCATCCCTTTCAATTTTTCTCTGTCCTACCAAATAAAATAAAATGATAAAATGACTTCCAGGAGTGCTGGGTTGGTGCTGGCACTGAGCCCCAGTGATAACCCTGGAGACAATAAACAAACAAACATGGCACACATTAAAAGGACAGCATCAACAAATGCTGGAGAGGCTGTGGGGACAGAGGAACCCTTTTGCATTGCTGGTGGGAATGTAAATTGGTCCAGCCTCTGTGGAGAGCAGTCTGGAAAACTCTCACAAGGCTAGACATGGACCTTCCATATGATCCAGTAATTCCTCTCCTGGGGTTATACCCCAAGGACTCCATAACACCCAACCAAAAAGAGGTGTGTACTCCTATGTTCATAGCAGCACAATTCATAATAGCTAAAACCTGGAAGCAACCCAGGTGCCAAACAACAGATGAGTGGCTGAGAAAGCTGTGGTATATATACACAATGAATACTATACAGCTATCAAGAACAATGAACCCACCTTCTCTGACCCATCTTGGACAGAGCTAGAAGGAATTATGCTAAGTGAGCCAAGTCAGAAAGATAAAGATGAGTATGGGATGATCCCACTCAATCAACAGAAGTTGAGAAAGAAGATCTGAAAGGGAAACTAAAGGCAGGATTTGACTAAATATGGAGTAGGGCACCAAAGTAAAAACCCTGTGGTGAGGGGTAGACATGCAGCTTCCTGGGTCGGTGGGGGGTGGGGGTGGGTGGGTGGGATGGGACATAGTCTTTTGGTGGTGGGAATGGTGTTTATGTACACTCCTAGTAAAGTGTAGTCATATAAATCACTAGTTAATTAATATTAGAGGGGCAAAATTAATTGTATGTCTCAAAGTTTTTAAAACACAGACTGAGTCTTTTTAATATATAGGCTGTGTATTTGATATGCGGACTCTCTCAAAATCCTAGACCAAGTAGATCAGAAGCAACCAATGGCACAGCTACATACAAGATACTGGGTACTATACAGCAAACTCTAACAAAAGGACTTTTCAAAGTTAACCTAACTATCAAATAATGTGATGATAACATTAAATATCCATTGTCTTTTTGAACCCTAAGACAGCAGGAACCTCACATCTCCACTAGAGAGCCTATATTTCCCCCAGTCCTGGAACCTTAGGATAGGCCCACTTTCCCGCATGCCTCTCCCAATCCGTATCAAATAATATTGCATCTGCCGATCACAACCTAATCAATGCAATGACTGCCACCTCAACATGCTTCAGCTCTGACTGTGTCCAGAGACTTCAGGTGTGGAATGACAACCCTTCAGCTTCATTACTCGGGTGAGACCTTTCCTTTCATAGTATTCTCTAATTCCATCCCTTGTGGTTCATTTTCTAACAAAGTCCCAAAACCTAGATATAGACCAGATTCTGTAAGAGAGAGCATATGTTCACACTTATGCATAAACTAGTGCAAAATATATACCTGAAAGCAGAAGTGCACTAGAGTTTGCAGTGAGTACCCCCATAACACTTCCTCTCCACTATTCCAACCTTTGGGTCCATGATTGCTCAACAATTTGTTTGGCTTTGTATGTTAACTCTCTTTTCAGCCACCAGGTTCCAGATGCCACCAGGCTTCCCTGGACTGAAGACCCCACCAATGTGCCCTGGAGCTCTGCTTCCCCAGAGATCCACCCTACTAGGGAAAGACAGAGGCAGACTGGGAGTATGGACCAACCAGTCAACGTCCATGTTCAGCAGGGAAGCAATTACAGAAGCCAGACTTTCTACCTTCTGCAACCCACAACGACCCTGGGTCCATGCTCCCAGAGGCATAGAGAATGGGAAAGCTATCAGGGGAGGGGATGGGATATGGAGATTGGGTGGTGGGAATTGTGTGGAGTTGTACCCCTCCTACCCTATGGTTTTGTTAATTTATCCTTTCTTAAATAAAAAATAAATTAAAAAAAAACCCAAACAATTATATTAAAACAATTAAGCTCTATGACCAAGCAAAAAGGAACCAAGAAAATTTAAAAATGCTTTATTTTGATATCAGTAATTACATTTTCTAAAACTAATATAATTCACATTTGAAGGTGTCAATAACAAATTTATAGCTTATGGTTGGAATTAGAAGTATAAGTAGCCTATGTACATTTCGCATTATTGATACAATTTTGTACACACTATCTTCTAACTCTTCAATAATCTCCCAGAGAAAAATGTAAATTCACCTGTCTTGTCAGTATATATGTTCTTCTTTTGTGGAGCTGGGGCTTGTAATTTTACTACTCCAGATTGCTTTTTCATTCAGAGACAGAGGGAGGGACAGAGATATCACAGCAACAGAGTCTTCTGGTGTCAAAGTGCCTCCCATGTCGTACATGGGTTTTAACCAGGGCCATTTCCTGGGCAAGGTATACAACCTACCTGCTTAGCTAGCTGGCCTAGTATAGACGTTTTTGAAATAAATAGAAAGTGTTCTACATTTCAGTATATGTGGTCGAAACATGTATGCAGAAAAAGTGTGACATTCTTCTTATTCAAGACATTTAACTTTGTTCCATTCCAGCCATGAGTGATAGTGCTAGAGATTCCACTGAAGAAGGAATAAAAACAAGGTTAAAGAAAAAGGTTTATGGGGGTTGGGTGGCAGTGCAGCAGGTTAAGCACAGGTGGCACGAGGCTCAAGGATCCCGGCTCAAGCCCCCAGCTCCCTACCTGCAGGGGAGTCGCTTTCTCTCCCCATCTCTGTCATCTCTACCTCTCTCCATTTCTCTCTGTCCAATCCAACACCGACAACATCAATAACAACAACAATAATGACTACAATAACAATAAAACAACAAGGGCAACAAATGGGGGGAAAAGCAAAAGAAAAAAAAGATTAAAAAAAAGAAAAAGGTTTATATATTTGGAAATATGGAGTAAGGCTTTCGTAAATGCACAACTAAAATATTTTAAAAAATATTTTACAACTTAACTAAAATACGGGTTATTTCTGATACATAATAAAATGATATTTATTAAATACAAATTGAAATAGTAAGACTTATTTCTATTTATGATTATTTTAATTTTGCACAAGGATTCTGATGATTTTGCTAAATAAACCACATTTGGCTCTTATCGTACAAAATCTGAAGTCAGTTCTAAAAAATACAGTGTTGTAACTACCAGGGGATCTTATTTGTATGACCATCAACCAATATAAAAATGAACCAATGCATCAATGTTTATTCTAACACAGTATTAAAAAAAAAGATGGGGCTGGAGAAAGCTCACTGAGTATGTATGTTTTGGAATGTGATGCACAAGTCCCTGCTTCCACACACAAATGTCACTCTTGAGCTCATCACTATCTGCATATGAAGTGATAGGGATGAGATTATTTACCCTGCATATTTTACCCAAAAAAAGCTGCAGAAGGGAGTCAGGCAGTGGAGCAGCAGGTTAAGCGCATGTGTCGCAAAGCGCAAGGACCGGTTTAAGGATCCCGGTTTGAGCCCTCGGCTCCCCACCTGCAGGGGAGTTGCTTCATAAGTGGTGAAGCAGGTCTGCAGGTGTCTATCTTTCTCTCTCCCTCTCTCCATTTCTCTCTGTTCTATCCAACAATGACATCAATAACAACAACAATAATAACCACAACAATGTTAAACAACAAGGGCAACAAAAGGAAAAATAAATAAATAAATATACTAAAAATATTTTTTAAAAAAGTTGCACAAAAGAATACTACTCAGGGAGTTGGGCGGTAGCGCAGCGGGTTAAGCGCACGTGGCGAGAAGCCCAAGGACCGGCATAAGGATCCAGGTTCCAGCCCCCAGCTCCCCACCTGCAGGGGAGTCGCTTCACAAGCGGTGAAGCAGGTCTGCAGGTGTCTATCTTTCTCTCCCCCTGTCTTCCCCATCTGTCTCCATTTCTTTCTCTCCTATCTAACAATGATGACATCAATAACAACAACAATAATAAATACAACAATAAAAAAACAAGGGCAACAAAACGGAAAATAAATAAATATATTAAAAAAAAAAACCCAACCAAACAAAAAAGAATACTACTCAGTTCTTTGTTTCTGCAGATTAAATAACTTTCTTCAAGACTTAACTAAGAGACTATACTCTTCCAGTTTCATGTATTGTGCTATCAGGCCTCACTTCCCAGTGTTAAATGGCAGTGTGAGAGTTTAAAAATTGCTAAAAGAAAAAAAAAGTAACCAAAATCACCCTAATCTTTTGAAAAGGAACATCTACAAAGGCTACATGTGTGAATGAAATCTATTCTTCCATTTACTTGGAACTCACTGGTATAACAAATGGTACAACAGGGGCTGGGCAGTAGCGCACTGGTTTAGGGCACATAGTACAAAGGGTACACTAACTAGAAAGCAAGGTACTTAATTCTCATGCTTTACATTTGAGCACTGCAATTCTTTTTTTTAAATTTATTTTCCTTTTGTTGCCCTTTTTTATTGTTGTTGTAGTTATTATTGTTGTAGTTATTGTTGTCGTTGTTGTTGGATAGGACAGAGAGAAATGGAGAGAGGAGGGGAAGACAGAGAGGGGGAGAGAAAGACAGACACCTGCAGACCTGCTTCACTGCCTGTGAAGTGACTCCCCTGAAAGTGGGGAGCCAGAGGCTCCAACCGGGGTCCTTATGCTGATCCTTGTGCTTTGTAACACGTGCGCTTAACCCACTGCGCCACTGCCTAATTCCCAAGCACTGCAATTCTTTTTTTTTCCTCCAGGGTTATTGTTGGGGCTCAGTGCCTGCACCATGAATCCACTGCTCCTGGAGGCCTTTACCCCCCCCCTCCTTTTGTTGCCCTTGTTGTGGTTATTATTGTTGTTGCTGATGTCGTTTGTTGTTGGATATGACAGAGAAATGGAGAGAGGAGGGGAAGACAGAGACAGGGAGAGAAAGACAGACACCTGCAGATCTGCTTCACCACCTGTGAAGCGACTCCCCTGCAGGTGGGGAGCTGGGGGCTCGAACCAGGGTCCTTACGCAGTCCTTGGCCACGTGCGCTTAACCCGCTGTGCTATCACCTGACTCCTACTACAATTCTTAAATAGCAATTGAAAGCAATGCAAAGGAACTTTTCAGGCTTGGACATGGTAATTAAAAAAGTTCTAATTATTTGTGGGGTTAATACCAAAGTAATAGACACTGACTGAGCTATAAGAAAGTGAGAAAGTAGTAATATGGTATACTTACAATGGGGAAAGGATCCTCTCCGAACAGCTTTATTTAAAATGGTTACAAGAAACATATGGCAGTTTTTAAAGTCAGATTCCATTTTCTCTATAGATTCCATTCTAGGAAAGAAAGTCAATTCCAATTACTTAAGTGCAACACATTTCTATGTATAAAGACCTGGGTTCTAACCTCTGTCCCTGCCTTCAGGGGGAAAGTTTCACAAGTGGTTAAGCAGTGTTGAGGTGCCTTTTTCTTCCCTTCTCTAGTTTTGTCTCTATCAGATCTTCCTATTTCTGTCTCTGTCAGAAAAAAAAGGGGGGCTTGGGTGGTGGCACACCTGGTTGAGTGCACATGTTACAATACACAAGGACCTGGTTCAAGTCCCTGGTCCCCACCTGTAGGGTGAAAGCTTCAAATGTGGTGAAGCAGTGTTGCAGGTGTCTGTTTCCCTTTCTATCACTCCCGCCCCTTTGGCTACCTCTAGCCAATAAATAAAGATAATAAAAGAAAAAAAAAGTAAAAGGGACAAAAGAAAAAAAAAAAGCCACAGGGAACAGAAGTCACAGTGTAGGCACAAGCTCCAAAGCAGTAACACTGGAAGCAAAAAAAGGAGAAAAAAAAAAATTGGATTTTTAAATGTAGTTAAGATTTTTTGGGAAAAGTTAAAAGTTACAAACAGTATATGAAATATCTTGCCCTACTTTGAAGTAAAAGCTGTCAAGTGTCTGAAGGTTCATAGGGATGTATAACTGAAGATTCAGGATGGTACTGGGTCCTGGAACTTGGAAAATGGGGGGGGGGGAACTAGTCTCTTTTCCATTATGTAGTCCTGTGCTTATATTTAAAAAAAATATTTATTAAAAAAATTATTTATTCCCTTCTGTTGCTCTTGTTGTTTTATTGTTGTAGCTATGATTGTTGCTGTTATTGATGTTGTCATTGTTGGGTAGGACAGAGAGAAATGGAGAGTAGAGGAAGACAGAGGGGGAGAGAAAGATAGAGACCTGCAGACCTGCTTCACCATCTGTGAAGCAACTCCCTTTCAGGTGGGGAGCAGAGGGCTCAAACCGGGATCCTTAAGCTGGTCCTTGCACCATGTGCATTTAACCTGCTGTACTACCGCCCGACTACCTATATTTGTATTTTTCAAAGCATATATATTTAAAATAAGGGATACATTAAAAGCATAAAACCCTAAATTTAGTACTTTAAAACATACATAGGAGAGGAGGGTACCACAGGGTGGAACTTTCTTCCCTTTTTTTTGGCCACCAATAGCTACTTCTGCGGTAGCCATTGTGTCTGTACTACTAATCTACCACTCCCGGTGGCCTTTTTTAAAAAAAATTATCTTTTTTCTTTTTATTTTGACAGGACAGAGAGAAATTGAGGGGAGAGAAAGAGAGACACCTGCAGGCCTGCTTCACTGCTCATGAAGTGCTCCCACAGGGTGTAACTTTCTTTTTTTTTTTTTTTTTCCTCCAGGGTTATTGCTGGGCTCGGTACCTGCACCATGAATCCACCACTCCTAGAGGCCATTTTTCCCCCTTTTTGTTGCCCTAGTTGTTGCAGCCTCGTTGCGGTTATTATTGCCATTGTTGACGTTGCTTTGTTGTTGGATAGGACAGAGAGAAATGGAGGGAGGAGGGGAAGACAGAGAGAGAGGGGGAGAGAAAGACAGACACCTGCAGACCTGCTTCACCGTCCGTGAAACAACTCCCCTGCAGGTGGGGAGCTGGGGGCTTGAACCTGGATCCTTACGCCGGTCCCTGCGCTTTGCGCCACGTGTGCTTAACCCACTGCGCCACCGCCCGACCCCCAGGGTGTAGCTTTCTGACCATCTTCACCCCTGGCAGCCCAACTTAGAACCCAGTCTTGCCGTGTTATTTATTTTAAATATTTATTTATTCCCTTTTGTTGCCCTTGTTGTTTTTTATTGTTGTAGTTATTATTGATGTAGTTGTTGGATAGGACAGAGAGAAATGGAGAGAGGGGAAGACAAAAAAGGGGAGAGAAAAATAGATACCTGCAGACCTGCTTCACTGCTTGTGAAGTGATTTCCCTGCAGGTGGGGAGCTAGGGGCTCAAACTGGGGTCCTTTCACTGGTCCTTGTGCTTTGTGCCATGTGTGCTTAATCTGCTGCACTACTGCCTGACTCCCCCTGCTGTGTTATTTAGGAGCAAATCTGAGACATCACAGCTGTTCAATCATATATATTTTGTTCAGTCATATATATTTCAATGCACAGGAGTTCTTTTACAGCACAGCCAGACTAAGAGTATGGATCGACCTGTTCAGTGGGGAAGCAATTACAGAAGCCAGACCTTCAACCTTCTGCATCCCACAATGATCTTGGGTCCATACTCCCAGAGGGTTAAAGAATAGGAAAGCTATCAGGGGAGAGGATGGGATACCGAGGTCTGGTGGTAAGAACTGTGTGAAGTTGTACCCCTCTTACCCTATGGTTTTGTCAGTGTTTCCTTTTTATAAATAAAAAATTAAAAAAAAAATAAAGCACAGCCAGAATGTCTTTTACTTAAAAGTACTTAACTTTCACAACATCAGACAGCTAAATCCCTCAGTTACTGAAATGTCACATTGATTATTTAATGTTGTGCCTCCAGAGTTATTGCTGGGACTCAGTGCCTGCAGTAGTAATCCACTGCTCCTGGAGGCTATTTTTTCCCCCTTTTGTTGCCCTTGTTGTTTATTGTTGTTGTTATTATTGCTGTCTTTGTTGTTGGATAGGACAGAGAGAAATGGAAACAGGAGGGGAAGACAGAGAGGGGAAGACAAAGATTAGACACCTGCAGGCCTGCTTCACCACCTGTGAAGCGACCCCCTCCCCCATGCAAGCGAACCCCCGATGCGTGTGCTTTGCATCATGTGCATTTAACCCACTGTGCCACGGCCCAGCCCCTATTTTATTTTTTAAATTATATTTATTGGAGAGTAAAAGCCACAAATCCAGAGGGAAGGGGTAACAGAGAGGAAGAAAGACAGAGACATCTGCAGCACTGCTGCACCATTTGCAAAGCTTTTCCCCTGCAGGTGGGGACTGGTGGCTCGAACCTGGGAACTTGTGCATCTGTGTATTGTAATGTGTGCTCAATCATGAGCACCACCACCCAGCCCCGATTCTTCTTCTTCTTCTCCTCCCCCCCCTTCCTTCTCCATCTACCTCCAGGGTTCTCTCTGGGCTCAGTGACAGCACTACACATCCACTGCTCCTAGTGGCCTAGTGGCCATTTATTTTATTTTACTTTATTAATTGGATAGGACAGAGAGAAACTGAGAGAGGAGGGGAAGTTAAAGGGGGAAAAAAAGACACCTGCAGACCTGCTTCACCACTTGTGAAACGACCCCCCTGCAGGTGGGGAGCAGGGGCTTGAACTAGGATCCTTGTGTGGGTTCTTGTGCTTTGCACTATGTATGCTTAACCCAATGTGCCACCACCCAGCCCCCGATTCTTCTTTAAGTTTGAATTATAACCAATTTTCATAAATTATAATAGCTGATTTTCTTTTATTTTTCCTTATTATTTAGAGATAGAGAGGCAGAGAGGCCACAGCACTGAAGATTTCCTCCAATTCAGGGCCAGGCTCAAACCTGCCACACATGGTGAAAAGCACAGTGTTCAGTGAGCTATTTTGCAAGTCCAAAAGTTCATGTTTCTCGAAGTCTTTCGAATCCCCCCCCTTTTAAAAAATTTTCAAATGATTTAACATGTTGGAAGAAACTGAAAAAAAAAAATCCAATTTTAACAAAGCATATGTAGTGCAGGTATTATTACTTTAAAAAAAATTAAAAAAAAATTTATTTATTCTTTTGTTGCCCTTGTTCTACTGTTGTAGTTATAGCTGTTGTTATTGATGTCGTCATTGTTGGATAGGACAGAGAGAAATGGAAAGAGGAGGGGAAGACAGAGAGGAGGAGAGAAAGACACCTGCAGACCTGCTTCACCGCCTGTGAAGCGACTCCCCTGCAGGTGGGGAGCCGGGGGCTCGAACCAGGATCCTTATGCTGGTCCTTGCACTTTGTGCCACGTGTGTTTAACCCACTGCGCTACCGCCTGACACCCGGTATTATTACTTTCTCCTCCATTTCACAGTGACATGGAAAGAGACATATGTGTTACATATATTGAGATGACAATAACAAAGTAAAGATGTCTATTTTATTTAAAATCTATGCTTTCCAAATCTGGAAGACACCAGAGGAAGCCAGGCACTGTTGCTCATTCTCTCTCTCTCTTTCTTTTTTAACAGGATAGAGAAAAATTGGGAGGATGGGGAGACAGAGAGAGGGAGATAAAGATAGACAACTGAAGACTGGCTTTACTGCTTATGAAGTGGACTTCTCGCAGGTGGGTAGTGGGGGCTCGAATGTGGGTCCTTGCACTTGGTGATATGTGCGCTTAACTGGGTGCACCACTGCCCCCCCCTTAAAATCAATCTTTTTTTTTTTTCTTTTTTTTACCAGAGCATTGTTCAGTAGGTTTATGGTGGTGCAGGGGATTGAACTCTCAGGCATGAGAGTCTGTTTGCATAACCATTATGCTATCTACCCCCGCCCATCTTTTTTCTTTTTAAAATTCATTTATTTTTAATGACAGAGAGACATACAGAGAAAGATATACACAGAAAGCAACGGGCACTGCAATGGATTATAGTGGTGCTAGGGATTGAACCTGGGACTTTGGAGCCTCAGGCATGAAAGTCTTTTGCATAACCATTATACTGTCTCCCCAGCTTGTTTCTCTTATGTGACAGAAAAAAGGAAAAAAGAAAAGACACTGAGAAGTGGTAGTAGGTGTAGCTGTGACTTAGAAAGGAAGTGAAGGCCCTAGAAAAAAATGGGGGGAGGGGGGATTAAAAATTAATTTTTTAAAATCTTTATTGATTTTGAATAGAGACAGAGAGAAATTGTGAGAAAAGGGGGAATAGTGCGGAAGAGAGACAGAGAGAAACCTGCAGACCTGCTTCACCACTCGTGAAGCTTTCCCCCTGCAGGTGGGGACCAGGGACTTGAACCTGGATTCTTGAGCACTATAATGTGTGCACTTAACCAGGTGCACCACCGCCTGCCCCATCCATCTATCACGTATCTATCTATCTATCTATCTATCTATCTATCTATCTATCTATCTATCTATCTATCTATCTTTTTAACCAGAGCACTGCTCAGCTCTGGCTTATGGCGGTATGGGGGAACTGAACCTGGGACTTTGGTGCCTCAGGCATGAGTCTCTTTGCTCGTATGTATGTATGTATGTATGTATGTATGTATGTATGTATATGTATCTATCATCTATCTATCTATCTATCTATCTATCTATCTATCTATCTATCTATCTATCTACCTATCTAGTTGTAGAATCAGCCCATATCTGTGACCTTGGGAGAACTACTGTAGTTTCCAGTGGAGGGGGTGGGGACACAGAACTCTGGTGGTGGGAACGGTATGGGATTACATCCCTTTTATCTTATAATTTTGTAAATCAATATTCACTAATTAAAGAAAAATAAAATAAAAATCTATGTTTCCTTTTATTTTTATATAAACAAAACACACAAAAGTCCCAGAGCACTGCTCTGCTCTGGTTTATAGTGATGCCAGAGACTGAACCTGGACCTCTGAGCCTGGTATAAATTTCATTTTGCATAAATATTATGCTATCTCCCCAGCAACCTAACAAAGAACAAAACAAGCAAAAAATATGACATATTTTTACTCAGAGTATTTTTGTTAGAGTTATAAATTTGTTAGTTATATTAGCACTACAGTAAACACTCATCTCCTTACTCATTGAATTAAGTAAAAGCTCTTATTCTAACAACCTATCAGACCAACCAACACTTTTACTTCAGGAGAACTGATAGTGGCCTATCACTACATAATTTTATTTTATTTTTTTATTATCTTTATTTATTTATTGAAGAAACAGCCAGAAGTCGAGAGGAAGGAGGAGACGAGAGGGAGAGATAGACATTTGTAGCACTGCTTCACCACTTGCAAAACTTTCCCCCCTGCAGGTGAGGACCATGGGCTCATACCCGGGTCCTTGAGCATAGCAACATGTGTGCTCAACCAGGTGAACCACCACCTGGCCCCTCACTACATAATTTTATAAACAAGGCAGGCACACAAAAAAATTGAGTCGTATGTTCAAGCTAGCAGTAGAGGATGTACTTTAGGTAGGAAAAAAGTTCCACCCCTTTGAGGTTTCTCTTTTTCAAAGTGACAGGAATGAAAAATCATAGCTAACCTAAATACATCTTTGGAAGTTTAGCTAGAATGATGTTCCGAATCTGCTTTAAAATAGTTTAGCAAGTATCAGTAAGGGTGGTGGAAATTATGACAGTCATTGTTTGTAAACTACAGAAGTGGGGTGACTTCTCTCCACTTCTGTGTATGTTTAAAGGTGTCCATAAAAACTGGGAAATGTTATGTATGTACAAACTACTGTATTTACTGTTGAGTATAAAACATTAATCCCCCAATAAGAAAAATTATATGGATGAAAAAAAATAAAGATCTAAGATTATTTGCTGGTTTAAATTGTTAAAGAAAAACTTGATTTTTTTTTTGTTAGTTATCTTTATTGATTGGATAGAGATAGCCAGAAAGCAAGACAGTAGGGGAAGAGAGGGGGGAGAGAGACAGAGAGACACCTACAGCCCTGCTTCATCACTTATGAAGCTTTCCCCCTACAGGTGGGGATTGGGGGCTCAAACCTAGGTCCTTGCACACTGTAAAGTATGCTTAACCAGGTGTGCCACCACCCGGCCCCTCAGATTTTTCCTATTGCTTACTGCTCATAAAATAATTATATGACTCCTTATGCTGCCTAGTGTAGGTAAACAATTCATTCTTTCTGAAATGTAAGTGTGTAAGTGATATGTTACCAAAAAGAAAAAAGTGGTTCTCAGAATGAAATCAGCCAATAGGGAAGTTACAGGTCATGTTTAAAGAAGTAATAAGTCAACACAGTCTCCACAAAACCACGTATTTACCGCCAAGCTCCCAGGCCTGCCTGCCAACCCTCAGCAAACATGAGTGCCAAGTTTAACACCTTCATGATGGCTTCTTTCACAAAGCTGACCTGCAGATCAAAGTAAAAGACAGAACAAAGGCTCTCTAAGGATACTTTAGCAACAACACTGACACTTTTACTTAAGAAACCATGCCTACCTTCTTTGTGTGTGTGTTTTTTGAATAAACTTATCCTTAATTTTTTTTTATTTCTAGTTTTTTTTCTTATAAATTTCCTGAAAACACACACACACATTATTACAATGACTGCCTTTTATGTGTAAGGAAGGGCACAAGGTTACCACAAAAAACACACTTAAGGGACCAGGCAGTAGCACACCTGGTTAAGCCCACGTTATAGTGTGCACGAACCTGGGTTCAAGCCCCTGGTCCCCACCTGTAGAAGGAAAACTTCATGAGTAGGGCTGTAGATGTTTCTCTGTCTGTCTGTCTCTTCTTTTTTTTTTTTTACCAGAGCACTGATCAGCTCTGGTTTATGGTGGTGCAGGGGATTGAACCTAAGACTTTGAAGCCTCAGGCATGACAGTCTGTTTGCATAACCATTATGCTATCTATCCCTGCCCATCTCTCTGTCTCTTTCCCTCTCTGTCTCCCCGTCCCTTCTCAATTTCTCTCTGTCTCTGTTCAATAATAAATGAAAGTAAAAAAAAAAACACATACTTAAGTCGGATGGCATATGTGATTACATGTGTATCGACCCAAGACACATAGACAGACCAACAGATTGTTCCCATTTCTTGGGACAGTTCATTAAACTCCCCAGTGAAATGGGGAAGTAATTCCAGGCCATGAGATCATTTAATTCTGCATAGTCACACTAACCTAGACACACTTGTTGACAACTACTCTACATTGCAAGTTGTTTTACAGTAACTCTGACTGCAGTGCAGAGTGAGTAAAAATTGTCAAAGTAGGCTTCCCCCTGCCCCAATGTGGTGCTTGGGGGGGCAAAGAGATAGTTTGGTCTGTCAGAGCACCAACTGATGTAGATGAAGGCCCAGAGATTACAGTCAAAACATAGCACCATCTTATGACAGAGCTGAACTGTATTCTGGTCCTCGTTCTCATTCCCTCCTCTTAAAAAATATAAAGAATCCAAAATAGGAAACTGGGGAATGTTATGCATGTACAAACTATTGTATTTACTGTTGAATGTAAAACATTAATTCCCCAATAAAGAAATAAATTAAAAAAAAAAGAAAAAAATATAAAGAATCCTTTGAAAAAAAACTAGTACCGGTGTACAACTCCATGGTCTCCTGCCTGTTTGATAATGCTGTGTGGGCTTCCCAGTTCAATTTTCACTCTCTGTATTTTTTTCAGTAGAGAAAGAGACATAAGTAGGCAGAGGGAGAACATCAGTGAATTGTTTTATTCATAAAGTTCCACCCATTTGTGTCCTTAATGCTGTACACAGAGCTCCAAAGGAATGCTAGAGATTGAACCCAGGGTCTCACATAGGGAAAGCATGCTTTCTACTACTGAGCCATAACAGTTTTATTTTTATTTTTTATTATTATCTTTATTTATTGGGTAGAGACAGCCAGAAATCATGTGGGTGACAGAGAGGAAGAGAGATACCTGCAGCACTACTCCACCACTCACAAACCTTTCCTCCTGCAGGTAGATAGCCATAACAGTTCTTTTTTTTTTTTTTAATATTTATTTTCCCTTTTGCTGCCCTTGTTGTTTAACATTGTTGTGGTTACTGATGTCGTTGTTGTTGGATAGGACAGAGAGAAATGGAGAGATGAGGGGAAGACAGAGAGGGGGAGAGAAAGACAGACACCTGCAGACCTGCTTCACTGCCTGTGAAGTGATTCCCCTACAAGTGGGCAGCCAGGGGCTCAACCTGGGATCCTTATGTGGGTTCTTGCGCTTTGCGACACGTGCGCTTAACATGCTATGCCACTGCCTGTCTCCCGCCATAATCGTTCTTATGTGTCTTACTCAGACATAATTTCTAGAAGTGGTACAAATTTGCAAGTTTACTTGATCTGGTCTTTCTGAAAGAATATTCTACAGAGTGGAACCTTAATTAGTATGGAATTCCAAAGAAACAAGACAGCTTTCCTTGGCCAACATTCATGCTATAGTAGCCAAGTCTGTATAAGTACCACGCGCTAACCCATTGCACCACTGGAGCTCAAGTAGCCAAGTCTGTAGGTGACATTTCACATACCTTTTCTCTTAACAAACATCGGTCATGGATGGTTGACAAATATCTATAGTGAATTTTAATCAATTGATCTAAATCCTTGGCTTCCTCAACTTGATGTTGAAACTCCAGTCCTGTACTGTGCAGAATCTTGGAAGAGAAAGATGAAGTTTAGTCAGTAGGTATCTTTGAGAAATTGTGTTTTACACACAAAAGTTTTTGCTGATCTTATCTACTTCTAAATTCATTCATTTAAAAAAAGATTTTATTATTTTAAAAAATATTTATTTATTCCCTTTTGTTGCCCTTATTGTTATATTGTTGTAGTTATTATTGTTGTTGTTATTAATGTCGTTGTTGTTGGATAGGACAGAGAGAAATGGAGAGAGGAGGGGAAGACAGAGAGGGGGAGAGAAAGACACCTGCAGACCTGCTTCACCATTTGTGAAGGGACTCCCCTGCAGGTGGGGAGCCGGGGGCTTGAACCAGGATCCTTATGCTGGTCCTTGCGCTTGGCGCCACGTGCGCTTAACCCACTGTGCTACTGCCCAACTCCCTTATTTATTATTTTTGTAAAATATTTATTTTCCCTTTTTTTTTGCCCTTGTTTTACTGTTGTATTTATTGATGTTGTCGTTGTTGGATAGGAAAGAGAGAAATGGAGAGAAGAGGGGAAGACAGAGAGAGAGAGATATAAAGATAGACACCTGCAGACCTGCTTCACCATCTGTGAAGTGACTCCCCTGCAGGTGGGGAGCCAGGGGCTCAAACCGGGATCCTTACACCGGTCCTTGTGCTTGGTACCATGTGTACTTAACTCACTGTGCTACTGCATGACCCCCTAAAGATTTTATTTATTTATTAATGAAGAAGATAGGAGGAGAGAGAAAGAGCCAGACATCACTCTGGTACAGGTGCTGCCAGGGATTGAACTCAGGACCTCATGCTTGAGAGTCCAACACTTTACCCACTGCACCATCTCCTGGACCACCTAAATTCATTCTTTAATAATTACACTGAAATTTTATAATATCACTCTTTATCCTAGAATGATGGTGGTGATAATTCATTAGAACAATTACCTACAAAGAGTATTTACTGTAGGGTGTGGGGCCAATATATCAGACCACAAAAAAAAAAAAAGCATAGTTTTTAAACAACCTGTATTTTTATAGTAAAATAATTACAACAAATTTATCTATTCTTATGTTTTACTATTTATATATTTGTCTTTATTTTTTAAAAAAATATTTAAAAAAGGAGACATGCCCCACCTGCAGGGGAGTTGCTTCACAAGGCTAAAACTCTGAAGACAACCAATGCAGCCACAGAGAGTAGAGAAGATCACTGTGTACCTAGCATTTCTCAAACTTATGTACTACAATGACAAGAAATGAGGCATTTTTAGGAACTTTAAAACCCAAAACAGATGGGAATCGGGCAGTAGTGCAGCGGGTTAAGCGCACATGGCACAAAGTGCAAGGACCGGCATAAGGATCCTGGTTCAAGCCCCTGGCTCCCCTCGTGCAGGGGAGTTGCTTCACAAATGGTGAAGCAGGTCTTTCTCTCCCCCTCTCCATTTCTTTCTGTCCTATCCAACAATGATGACAACAACAACAATAACTACGACAATAAAACAAGGGCAAAAAAGGGAAAATAAATATATATAAAAAAATTAAAAAGAAACTCAAATAGATACTATCTTCCAATACTACTATTATTCAAGTAACTTCAGAATGAACCACTTGAAAAAATATATTTACGGGAGTTGGGCGGTAGCGCAGCAGCTTAAGCACACGTGGCACAAAGCTCAAGGACCAGAAGAAGGATCCCAGTTCAAGCCCCCGGCTCCCCCCACCTGCAGGGGAGTCGCTTCACAGGCGGTGAAGCAGGTCTGCAGGTGTCTATCTTTCTCTCCCCCTCTCTGTCTTCCCCTCCTCTTTCCATTTCTCTCTGTCCTATCCAACGACGACGACATCAATAACAACAATAATAACAACAAGGGCAACAAAAGGGAATAAATAATTAAAATATATATATATTTACTTATTTTAATAATAGATAGATACCAGAGCACCGATCAGCTCTGACTAATGGTAGTGCTGAGGATTGAGCCTGGGACTTCAAGAGGCAGAGGCATGAAAGGTTTTTATATAAACAGTATGCTGTCATCTCTCTGTCATGCCTGAACTGTCAACATATGAGTAGCTTCTCAGGATCTCTATCCCAGCCCATATGTACTCAAGCATGTAACTGTTCTCAGTTTTCCTGAATAAAATCTAAAAGTCCTGGAAAAAACAAAAACAAACAAAAAACCCAAACCTATTATGCTGTCTCCCCACGCCACAAAACCATGTTTAAGAAAACAAGAAAATCAGCCATTATTTTTTTACTTTTAAGAAAAAAGTATTTAACCTGACTACATTTTTCTCTTTGTTCCCACACTACCAAACACATTCTAGGTGTCATTAAAAGCTAAAGCCATTTTCCTGGGTCTACTCTGTCCTTGGGCTAATGGACATTAAAGGACTACATAGCAAGCGTAGAGAGCAATTACTGAAGAGGAGTTCTGGGTGCACTTGGCCCAAAGGTTGCTGGATGGAGGAATGACAGTCTCTCTGGACATACGTGCATGACCAAAGAACATTTCACCCTCACTGCCAGGTCATGCTATGATTAAATTTTTAATATGTGCTACTTTCACATTCACAGACAATAGTTTGTGGGCTCATCTGTATTTACAAATATATCACAAGTAATATACTATCACTGAGGCCAATGGACACTAACCCTGGTCATGATGTAGTTGTGTAAACTGTTCACAAAGTGCATTAGCTTCACTCTTAACAGAAACATACGATGGATCTGCTGCTTTACTGGCTCCTTTTTTGTTCCAAAGTCAGTGGTTTTGTCTTGTTCAGATGCAAGTCCTTCTTTAAATTGTGGCTTTTCAGTAGTACTAGCTAGTTCTGTAAAAGATTGACAAAACAAAGCAGGTAAGAAGAGTACCTTCTCGGGAGTTGGGCAGTAGTGCAGCGGGTTAAGCGCAGGTGGTGCAAAGGACTGGCGTAAGGATCCTGGTTCCAGGCCCCAGCTCCCCACCTGCAAGGGAGTTGCTTCACAAGCAGTGAAGCAGGTCTGCAGGTGTCTATCTTTTTCTCCCTCTCTCTGTCTTCCTCTCCTCTCTCCATTTCTCTCTGTCCTATCCAACGATGACGACATCAATAACTCTAACAATAAAAGAACAAGGGCAACAAAATGGAATAAATAAAATCCCAACCACACTAGCACAGGCCAGAACTCTAAGGGGTGTGGGCACTGCCCTCAGAAAGGACACACTGCTGAAGGAATCCCACCTTCAGTCTCTGGAAGGTGAAGCAGTGAAAAGTTCCCACATCACCTTGATTATCACTGTCACCAAGTTCTATGAACTTGTCATTAAAAAAAAAAAAAATCTTTGATTCTCTGCCCTGATTCAGCTTTTTGGTCCTATTCTCAATTCTGACACAATCCTCCCAGACAATACTTATAGCCCATCTGCACGCTATCAGGCTCAGGCAAAAATGAGTAAAGTCATGGGCCACTTGGACTGTACCTAACATAGACTTCCTAGCTTCTTGCAATATGAAGATCCCAAAGCTCAGCTGACATCTTATTACCCTTAGATTCCTGATTATTAAAAAATTTGTTCTGCTTTATGTTTTGTTTTTTATTATTTTTTAAAATTTACTTTCCTTTTTGTTGCCGTGTTATTTTTTATTGTTGTTGCAGTTATTATTGTTGTTATTGTTAGATAGGACAGAGTGAAATGGAGAGAGCAGGGGGAGACAGAGGGGGAGAGAAAGATAGACACCTGCATACCTGCTTCACCGCCTGTGAAGGGACTCCCCTGCAGGCGGAAAGCTGGGGGCTTAAACCAGGATCTTTAAGCCGGTCCTTGCGCTTCACACCACGTGCACTTAACCTGCTGTACTACCGCCCGACTCCCTGCTTTATTTTTTAATGCTTTTCAACCACCAGGTTGTACAAGCTACCACAATGCCAACCTGACTTCCCTGGAAAGACAATCTCATCAGTTGTCCTGGAACTGCACCTCCCTAGAACCTTGCTCCACTAAAGAAAGACATAAACAGGTGAGGGGTATGGATTGACCTGTCAATGCCCATGTCCAGCAGAGAAGTAATTATAGAAGCCAGACCTCCCACCTTCTGTACCCCATAAAGATTTCTGGCCCATACTCCTAAAGGGATAAAGAGTAGGGAAGTTTGCAATGGAGGGGATAGTATACAGAGTTCTGATGGTGGGAACTGTACCCCTCTTATCCCACAATCTTGTTGATTATTATTAAATCACTAATAAAAATTATAAAAAAAATCTTTGAATAACCTAAGAATATCTATTATGGCTAAATTCCAAATTAAGTCACTGTATATCAGAATGATTATGGTATGATTTCTGGGTAGTTCATTCAGGGAAATTAATTCTGAGATCTAAGAAATAGTGTAAGAAAGTTGTGGCATATAAACATAATGGAACACTACACAGCTATAAAAAATGATGGACTCTTCTATGTTGCTTCATCTTGATGGAACTTGAAAGGATCATGTTGAGTAAGATAAAGAACAAGGACAAATACTGGCTGATCTCAGCCAAAGATGGAAACTAAGAAAAAAGAAAAGAGGAAAACACAAGATGAAATCTGGACTGGGTATATTTATTGCAGCAAAGTAAAGGACTGTGGGGGGAGGGCACAGCTGGGAGCAGGAGAGGAAGAGGACATGATGGAAAAATATTTGGATGGGTGATAGGAGTGGTGCACAGATGCTAGATACTCATTCTGAGGAGATTAGAGGCTGTACCTATGTCCTGAAATCATTATTTCCCTGATAGAATTATTAGAAAAAGAAAACAAAACACAAAAACAAAACTGCTGTAAAGGCAATGTATACTTCTGAAAAAAGGTTAAAATTAAATGACAATTTTCATATTGAAAACAAACCTTACCACCAAATAGCAAAACATCAAGACTGTATTTTGCCCACTTTATTTGTAGTAAGAGGAGGAACACTTGATTATAAATTTTTTGACATTCCGAACTTATAACAATGTCTACTGGCCATGGAACCTATGAAAATAAAAGTACAAGATTAGAATAAAAGTATCCTATAATTTGTATGTTTTAATTTTAATGAAAACATTTTTTTTTCCCCAATAGGGAGTTAGTTTAAACTTGATAGATAAATTGAAGGACTTGTATACCTGAGGCCTTGGGTTTAATCCCAGGAATGTATATGCAAGAGCAGTGCTCTGGCATTTCTCTCAATACAAAAAGTAGTTTAATAATACATACCTTGTAGCTAAGTGTGAGGCCATCTAAGATATGAACAGGGAGTTTCTTCTTAGCTGTGTCAATATTTTCAAAAGATATAGACAGTCTAAATAAGAAAAGCTTATTTTTAGTTTATTAAGGTACTCTGATCATATACAATGTTCTTTGAAAAACTGTATTTACCAATGCAACCAATGCCACCATGCTATGTTATGCTGTTATTGACTTTTGCTTCGGATTGTATCCAGAGACGGCAAGCCTGAGATGTCAGCTTTCCACATCCAATAACCAGGTGAGATCTTTCCTAACATATGAGATTTCCCAGTTCCAGTTCAGATGTCACACTCTCCAACAAAGTTACAGACCCTAGATATAGGCTAGGGCCTAGGGGACTGGGTACATATATACATATATACATATATACATAAACTAGGGGCAATTATATACTTCAAAGTATAAGTGCTTAATAGTTCACTGGGATTAGGCTTAGACATACAAAATTTGGCAATCTAGTAGAAAGGCCTAAAGAAGGCACTATGAATTGTCACTCATACATTTATTACTCAAATCTAGACACCCTCCTCTCCTACACCCCTGCCTCACTTCCCTCAGTCACTCTATTTACTCAACTACACAAGAGAGTAACTAAAATACATCTAATCTCTTCTGACAGCATAGCATTATTGTCACCCCTTGATCTTTAGAAGATACACTCTATACAATTGGCCAAGAGATATATTGGCAAAAAATTTATATCAATTAAAGAACAACTATTGTCCCTATGACAACCTTTATTAGAACCATCAAACAAGTAAATGCAGTAAAACTCAAGGCTAATTTAGACCCCACTAAAATCCTTGGTGTGTTCCCTCCCAAACTTGAAGCCAGATCTTATAGACCAATTTGGATACAACAAATGACAATGCTTAATAGCTGGGAGAAAATCCAAGCTTATCAGATAAGAAGGGACTGCAAAAGCTGAAAAGGGCAAGAGACTGGCTCAGTTAATGGTGTCCTCTCTCGTCAGTACAAGGCTACCCATCACCTGGGGCCCAAGTCAGGATCCCTTCATAGATACAGTGGGCCTAGACCTCTAACAGACGCTTCTCTCCACTATCATTGGTCACTTCCATCAGGAACATTACCATAAGCCCTCCTGTGGCCCTCTCTAGGACCCTGACCTCACTATAAAGTAGCAATAGTAAGGACTGCCCCACTTTGCTGGGTCATCCTACTCTGCCACTCGTGGAACACTGGTTCTAAGTAAGTGCAGCCCAGAATACTCCCAGCTGTGATCATGAACTGTAAGCTCAGCCTGACAAGGACTCAGAGGTAATAAAGGCTCCTGTGTTAAGTATTAACATGGGTCCTGAGTCAGATTGATGGGGTAAACAGTTAATCGTATTTATAGATTTTCTTCAGCTTTCTAGTTCTATTCTCAACTCTTAACTACATCTTCCCAGACAATATTTTTAGCTCACCTCAATGTTGCTCAGGCAAAAATCATTAGCTTACCTAAAACAGAATTCCTAGCTTCTTACCACTGTAAAATCCCCATTCTCACCTGTTCTATTCCTACTTTTTGGTTTCTATTTATTAAACATTTTGTCCTGTCTCATAACTTATTGCCTTTCAGACACCAAGGTGCAGCTGCTATCGAATTCCATGGACAGAAGGTCTCACCAGTGTTCTAGAACCTTACCTCTCCAAAACCCTACCCCACTAGGGAAAAACAGAAACAGGCTAGGGGTATGGATCAACCTGCCAATACTCATGTCTGACAGAGAAGCAATCACAGAGACCAGAACTCCTATCTTCTGCACCCCCAAAAGAATTCTGGTTCATACTCCCAGAGGGGGAGAAATGACAGGGGAAGATGACTAGAGGGCTCTGAAACTCAATTCCATCAGGATACTGAGAGAGAAGAGGAAAAAAGAAAAGATATTTAGAAGTAGTAGTAGGTGTAGGTATGACTAGAAAGGAAGAGAAGGCAGGACCATAGGAAAAAATGGAGACAAAAAAATCTGTATCTGGATAGATAGGCAGATATTTATAGAAACAGGGTGGGGAGAGATAGCATAATGGTTATATAAATAAACTCTCATGCCTGAGCCTCCAAAGTCCCAGGTTCACTCCCCTGAACCACCATAAGCCAGAGCTGAGCAGTGCTCTGGTAAAAAAAAAAAAAAAAATGCTTACAAAAAATAGTTATAGAAATAATAATCAACTCATATCTGTGACCTTGGGAGAACCACTATAGTTTCCAGTATAGGGAAGACTCTGGTGGTGGGAACAGTGTGAACCTGTTACTTTGTAATTTTGTAAAGTAGTAGTAAAAAATAGAAGAAAATAATAGTGCCTGCTATTTCACTACAGGAAAATACTCAAAATCTTTGTGAAATAAATGACTACTTTAAAAAAAATAATAAAGAAGGGGGAGGGTTCAGGTCCTGGAACATGATGGCAGAGGAGGATCTAAGTGGGGGTTGAACTGTTATGTGGAAAACTGGGAAATACTATGCATGCACAAACTGTTTCGTTGTCAACTGTAAACCATTAATCTCCCAATAAAGAAATAAAAAAAATGAAGAAAAAAGCTCAAATAAATTATCTGAATGTCAAAGAATTAGAAAAATAAAAGCAAAAGAAATCCAAAGCCAACAGAGGGAAATGTTAGAGCAAAAATAAATGATATTGAAAATAAAATAAATACATAAGATTATAAAAATAGAAGAAGAGACAAAGTTTTAAACACACACACACACACACATACCCCTTGATTGCTTAAATCTGGTAAAATTCAGGTTGAGAAGGTGGAGATGGAGGGTATTCAGGGAGAATATGCAGGCATGTGCACTGACAATATGGGACATTTCTAAAGTATAGCTTTATCAATTTTTTTATCTTTTTATTTATTGGATAGAGACAGCCAGAAATCAAGAGGAAGGGGGTGATAGAGAGGGAGAGACAAAGATTTGTAAAACTTTCCCCCTGTGGGTGGGGTCTGGCGGCTTGAACTCAGGTCCTTGCACATTGTAATAGGTGCGTTCAAGTTGACCAGGATCACCACCACCTGGCCCCGCTTTATCCATTTCTTCCAGATGCTGGTTGAAATGTGACTCTCAGTAGGAAAAAACAAACAAAAGAACAACAACAACAAAAAACTAACACAGGTTATGGAAATGATGCTATGCTTTATATTATTTGGTCTCTATAAAAATCTTGTCAGTGCACAGAGAAGTTATGTCACTCTCCTGTGGTTAAGAGTTCCACATGATGATGCTGGTTAAACACCTAAGATTTAAGTGTGAGCCAGATGCAAGAAGTGAGGTAACAAGCCGAGAAAGAAAAGGTCTATCTGTGGTTTATGTACTAGCTGCCTCAATTCACATCAGCCACTGGTCAGCATTTATTTTATTTAGCTTCTAACATGTTCATCCACTAAATGATTAGTGAGTACCTCATAAAAATCTTCCTGAGGGAGTCGGGCGGTAGTGCAGCTGGTTAAGCGCACATGGCGCAAAGCACAAGGACCAGCATAAGGATCCCGGTTTGAGTCTCTGCTCCCCACCTGCAGGGGAGTCACTTCACAGGCAGTGAAGCAGGTCTGCAGGTGTCTGTCCGTCTTTCTCTCCCCCTCTGTCTTCCCCTCCTCTCTCCATTTCTCTCTGTCCTATCCAACAACAACGACATCAACAATATTAACTACAACAATAAAAGCAACAAAAAGGAAATAAATATTTAAAAAAAATAAAAAAGAGAAAATCTTCCTGAGGCATTAGAAGGGTAATCCCTTACCCACCAAGGAGTACATGCCCCACAGAAAGTAGTTACCTCCTGAACCCTAGAAGACTAGGTTGAGCTGTGCAGAGGACTAGACCACTGTTGGTCACATAAAAAGGAATGCACACGGTGGGAGGAAACATCACATGAGAAGACACTAATGAGTGGGGTGAGAAGCACAGCTCTTAGGGAAACAGGAAATGATATAGGCCTATAAGCTGTGAAGTCGTGGGAGAATAAAATGTAATGTGGGGCCTGGTGGTGGTGCACCGAGTTGAGTGCACATGTTACAATGCACAAGGACCCAGGTTCAAGCTCTTGGTCCTCACCTGTAGGGGGAAAGCTTCATGAGCGGTGAAGCAGGTCTGTAGGTGTCTATCTCTCTCCTCTTCCTCTCAATTTCTGGATATCTCTATCCAATAAATAAGTAAAGATAATAAAAAAATCTTTAAAAAAGAGAATAAAGTGTAATGTGTAAGAAAGAAGGCTGGGAAAATGAGTCAGACAGTAAAATACATTCTCTCATGAGACACATTTCGTTCATCTGTTCCGAGGTGCCAAAGATCCAGACTATTAATGGTAGAATCTATTTCCCACCCCTAAAGCTGAGCTGTAACTTTCTAACAGAATGTGGTAGGAATCACAGTCTCTGAAGCCTTGAGGAGTTTGTTCTCATTTTTTTCAGATAAGGCCTGAGGCACAGAGGTGGGGGTGTGGGAAGGATAAGTCAGCATAACTGTCATCACAGGAAGGGACTCTTAGGCCTTGACAAGCCATCTCTCCCACTTCATAGTGTCCTCTCACTTAACTCAGCTCTCCTTAGTTTCCTGATATGTAAAGTAACTTTAGTAAATTTCATAGTGTTAGCATAAATATTAAAAGGACATAGAGAAATTCATAGAACAGAGCTAGAGCACATGGATTATTTTATATAATCTTTAAAATAAAACATGTCCCCCATGACTTACCGAGTGCTATCTTCAGGGTAACGTTGTCCTACTGCTTCTTGGAGCTGGACATTAAGAAAAGACACATTCTGCCATGTTTCTTTTTCTCTTATTTTATCAAAAATCGATGTGTAGAAGTCATACATGGTATCTCCACCTTCCATTAAGAAAAAATTTCTCATGGCCTGCAAATATTCAACCAACCTGGAGAAATAAGGGAGAAAAATTTTAAGTTCTTAAGATAAAAATTCTGGAAACAAGTTTAGAAGTACTAACACCTCTTTTACCTCTTTTTTTGACCAGAGCATTGTTAAGCTCTGGTTTATAGCAGTCCCAGGGGCAGAAACTGGGACTTCAGAGTCCTATGAAAGTGTTGCATAAATGACGTTGCTCAGACTATCTCTCAGATCCTATTAATACTTTTTATTTATTTTTTAATTTTTTTTTTTTGCCTTCAGGGTTACTGCTGGAGTTTGGTGCCTGCACTATGAATCTACTGCTCCTGGAGACCAATTATTTTTCCCCATTGTTGTTGGATAGGACAGAGAGAGATTGAGAGTGGAAGGGAAGACAGAGAGGAGGAAAGAAAGACCTGAAGACCTGCCTCACCACTGGCGAAGCGACCCACCCTGCAGGTGGGGAAGTGGGAGTTCGAACTGGGATCCTTGCACTAGTCTTTGCACTTCCCACTATGTTTGCTTAATTAAGCAGGTGGGCTACTTACTGCCCGACACCCCCCACCCCCACTAATACCTCTTAATGACTTGCTGTTTTTTTTTTTTTTAATTTAAGAAAGGAGACATTAACAAAACCATAGAATAAGAGGGGTACAATTCCGCACAATTCCCATAACCCAATCTCCATATCCCATCTCCTCCCCTGATAGCCTCCCCATTCTCTATCCCTCTGGGGGTATGGATCCAGGGTCGTTGTGGGTTGCAGAGGGTGGAAGGTCTGGCTTCTGTAATTGCTTCCTCGCTGAACATGGGCGTTGACTGGTCGATCCATACCCCCAGTCTGCCTCTCTTTTTCCGTAGTAGGGTGGGGCTCTGAGGAAGTGGAGCTCCAGTAAACATTGATGGGGTCGTCTGTCCAGACTTCCCTGATACTGACCAGACTTCCCTGGACAGACGACCCCATCAATGTGTACTGGAGCTCCACTTCCTCAGAGCCCCACCCTACTAGGGAAAGAGAGAGGCAGGCTGGGGGTATGGATCGACCAGTCAACGCCCATGTTCAGCGGGGAAGCAATTACAGAAGCCAGACCTTCCACCCTCTGCAACCCACAACGACCCTGGATCCATACCCCCAGAGGGATAGAGAATGGGGAGGCTATCAGGGGAGGGGATGGGATATGGAGATCGGGTTATGGAAATTGTGCAGAATTGTACCCTTGTTTGTTGTTTGTTTTAATGTGTTTCAGGCCCATAAACATTTGTAAAGCCACAGCCTCTGGGGTCAACTCTTTCATTGTAGACAGATACCATAGCACCTAATGGAGCTTCCTCCAGTGCTATGCTGCCCCCAATGATGTACTGGGGTACTAACATATAGTCTTAGGTATGGTAAGGCGGTCATTTTACTGGGTAAATTATCTCTTTTCTTTTTAAAAAATATATTTTTCTTTATTGGTGGATAGATACTGAAGTGGGAGGGGGTGATACGAAGAGAGGGGGACAGAGAGACACCTGTAGCCCTGCTTCACCACTCGTGAAGCTTTCCCTCTGTAGGTGGGGACCAGGGACTTGAACCTGGGTCCTAGCACATTGCAATGTGAGCACCTAACCTGGTGTGCCACTGCCTGGTCCCATATTATCTCTTTTCCAAAGCATTTTAAAAATATGCAGTGTGGAAACTGAAATCAGGGACTCTATAAGGGTAATATCACTGAGCTCCCTTCCTGTCTTAATGTTGATATATTTTTAGAGAGACACCAAAGCAATGTTCCACCATTTTTATGAACTCCTTCATTTCTGTTTGTGATGCTCTTTTGTGGGACTCAAACTTGTAGTCTCACACATGAAAGGCAATGAGTTCTGCCAAATGAACCACTACTTAGGCCCTTTAAGTTTTAAAATTGGGGCCTGATGGTAGCAGAGTATACATTATTATGCCTGATGACATGGGTTCAAACCCCTGTTCCTCCACCTGCAAGGTTTGGAAACTTCACAAGTGGTGTAGCATTGCTGCAGGTATTTCCTTCTCTCTACTCATGATTTCTTTCTGTCTCTACAAAAAAAAAAAAGAAAGAAAATGGCCACTGGGGGAGGTGGAGTTGTGTGCTGTGTACACAGCCAATGATAACTTTGGTGGCAAAAGCTATCTTTTACAATTAAAAAAAATAGTGGGGAGTCGGGCTGTAGCGCAGCGGGTTAAGCGCAGGTGGCGCAAAGCACAAGGACCGGTATAAGGATCCCGGTTCGAACCCCAGCTCCCCACCTGCAGGGAGAGTCGCTTCACAGGCGGTGAAGCAGGTCTGCAGGTGTCTTTCTCTCCTCCTCTCTGTCTTCCCCTCCTCTCTCCATTTCTCTCTGTCCTATCCAACAACAACAACAACAATAACTACAACAATAAAACAACAAGGGCAACAAAAGGGAATAAATAAATATTTTTAAAAAGTGTATATTTTACTTTAGAAATCAGAAGAACATGTAAAATACAGTAGAAAATTGGACAAAGTAGCAGAAATATAACAAAAACAAAAGATGCAAGGGTTTTGTGCATGCATTACAGTTCTGAGCAGCCTCCTCAGAATTTTTTTTTCATTCTATATCCTAAGGGGATATAAAATCCCATCATGGAGGGCTAGGTAATGGCGCACCTGATTGAGCACACATATGATAGTGCTCAAGGATCCAGTTTTGAGCCCCCAGTCTTCACCATCAGGGGAAGTTTTATGAGTGGTGAAGCAGTGCTGCAGGTTTGTCTGTCTCTCTCCTCTACCACTCCCTCCCTTCTCAATTTCTGTCTCTATCTAATAAATAAAGATAATAAAAAAAAATCCCATCATGGAGCTCCCCGACTATGTCACCCCTAGCTGTCTATGACAATCTCACGTGTTGCTAGGGACTTAATTTACAGCTTCAAGCAAAGTAAAGCATGCACTTTACCCACTGAGATAGCTCCAGGTCCCTCAATTCTTAAGAACAATAAATTAAACTACTTCCTTATACCTGTAATCTTTTTTTAGAGTTTGCATAAGGTTTCCACAGCAATTTAGATACTGCTTGTCAATATGAGGATAAAGGCAAGATCTCAGTGTTAATTCAAAAGTCTGGCAGGTCACAGATTCTGATGATCTATCCAAACAGATATCTTCACCGGCAAACTTTTCATGAAAATCACTCTGTTCCAAATACAACCTTTAACATAAAAGAAATAAAGTCTTTTAGAAGATGCTATCAATAGAATTCTCTTTTATCAAAATGTTGAAGTCCTGTATTTTACTTTTAGTATTAGAATTGCCAACAGATACAGAAAAAATAATCAGTTTTCCTTAAACTATCATTTGCACAAACTGATTGTTCAGAGTCAGGTACTGAACAGGGCACATGTGGGCATTAATAACTGGTTTCACTGGGCTGAGCAGCTAAGAGCAAGGGACATGTTGATGGGGGTCTGACTCAATATGACACCCATTTCTGACTCAGACTTTTTAGAGTTATCCTCTGGGTGAGTGGCAGCATTTCTTCCCCATGGGCCCAGGGTACAAGAAGACAGAAATTTGTAGATTTCCTCAAGTTAGAGACTCGATTACACAATTGAAATAAGTAAATGCAGTATTTGTTTATGTCAATTTACCAGAAAGAAGATGCTATGAAAGTTCTTGCTTTCAAGTGGAAAAGCCCTACCTGGCAGGAAAAAAGTTATCAAATATTGTCATTTTGTTTAATGAAAATGCTGCCAGTGTATCAAAAAAAAAAAAAGATGATATTGTGTTCTTTGGGACAAAATGGATAGAACTAAAGGTGATTATGTTTAGCAAAATAAGAGATGAAAGACAACTACCAAATAGTTTCACTCATGTGGAATCTAGAGAACTGACATACATGAACTTACACAAAAAGCCCAGAAGCAAACAAACTGTTCCTAAGACTTTGTGAGAACTATGGTGATTATATCTTTGGGAGGTGGAAAGATGGAAAGACAGAACTTTGGTGGTGCATATGGTGTGAAACTACAGCCTCCAATTTTATAATCTTGTAACTATTAATCACAAGTAAAAAAAAAAAAGGAAAAACTGCAGGTGTGTCACCTAGCAAAGTTAATAGCTAGCAGCGGATCGTGAACATCATCCAGTTCAAGATGCCTCTCAGCAATGGAATGCATCTTGATTAGGTTCTCTTTGTTTGCTTGCTGCTCAGAGAGGACCGGTGCAGTGGTTTCGTCTCCATGTCGAAGCCGTGACTGCACAGATTCCAGGAAAAGGGTATATAAACTTTTTCTTTCTGCATCTGCAACATAGAAAGAAGTAAAGTAAACTACATCCTGGTAGCCAATATTAGGAAATACTAAGAGTATCTTTAAAAAAGTTTATTAGGGGGCCGGGCAGTGGTGCACCCGGTTTAGAGAACTTATTACTAAGTGCAAGGACCTGGGTTTGAGCCCCTGCTCCCCACCTGCAGGGAGAACACTTTACAAGTGGTGAAGGAGGTCTGCAGGTGTCTGGCCTTTTTCCCCCCTATTTATCTTCCCTATCTCTCAATTTCTATTGTGCATGTGGCACAAAGCTCAAGGACTGGCATAAGGATCCCTGTTTGAGCCCCCGGCTCCCCACCTGCAGGGGAGTCGCTTCACAAGTGGCAAAGCAGGTCTGCAGGTGTCTATCTTTCTCTTCCTCGCTCTGTCTTCCTCTCCTCTCTCCATTTCTCTCTGTCCTAACAACGACGCCATCAATAACAACAACAACTACAACAACAATAAAAAAAAAAAAAAAGGGCAACAAAAGGGAAAATAAATATATAAAAAAATTTTTAAAAAAAGAAGGTAGTAGATTCACAGGGCATATCATTTCACTCCTGTGAGAATGTCACACATCAGAAAAGGTGGCAGCAACAAATGCTGGAGAGGCTGAGGGGACAAAGGAACCCTCCTGCACTGCTGGTGGGAATGTAAATTGGTCCAACCTCTGTGGAGAGCAGTCTGGAGAACCCTCACAAGGCTTGAAATGGGCTTTCTGTATGATCCAATAATTCCTCTCCTAGAGATATATCCTAAGGATACAATCACACCCATCCAAAAAGATATATGCACACATATTAACTATTTCCTGAAGATTTTGTAGAATTCATGTGTGAAGCCATCTGGTCCAGGACTTTTGTTGTTGGGGAGATTCTTAATAACTGTTTTGATTTGTCTGTGATTGGTGCATTTAGGTTTTGTAGTTCTTCTTGGTTCAGTTTTGGAAGGGCATATGTTTCTAGGAATTCTTCCATTTCTTCCAGATTCTGTAGCTTGGTGGTGTATAGTTCTCTGTAGAAGTTTCACATGATTTTCTGGATTTTTGTGTTGTCAGTTGTGATATCTCCTCTATCGTTTACAATTCTATTAATTTGAGTCTTCTCCCTTTTTTCTTTAGTGAGTCTGGCTAGGCAATCTTGTTTAATTTTTCAAAGAACCAACATTTGGGTTCACTGATCTTTTGTATGGTTCTCTTATTTTCAATGTTGTTTATTTCTGCTCTAATTTTAGTGATTTCTGTCATTCTGGTTACTTTAGGGTTCCTTTGTTCCTTTTCTTCTAAGTCCTTAAGGCATGCAGTGAGGTCGTTTATTTGAGCTTTTTCTTGTTCTTTAATATGTGATTGTATGGCTATCAGTGTCCTTCTCAGTACTACTTCAGCTGTGTCAATATTTTAATATATTTCTAATAAAGACTGTTTAACTGAAATATTAAATCACCTAGTCTTGGACTCGGGAGACCAGAAGCAACTGGCTATGTCACTATATAAGATACAGTTATATGTAAATAGCATTAAATGGCATAAATCATGGTAAGGTCTTTATGATACAGCAAATCCTAGCCATGAAATTTTCAAAATATACCAAATTCACTAATAACTTAGTTACAATAATAATTATCTATTGCCTTCTTAAAATTTGAGATAGCAGGAACCCTCCCCATTCTCTATAAAAACCCATATTTGGGAGTCGGGCGGTGGCGCAGTGGGTTAAGCGCATGTGGCGCAAAGCGCAGGGACCGGCGTAAGGATCCCGGTTCGAGCCCCCGGCTCCCCTCCTGCAGAGGAGTCGCTTCACGGGCGGTGAAGCAGGTCTGCAGGTGTCTATCTTTCTCTCCCCTCTCTCTCTGTCTTCCCCTCCTCTCTCCATTTCTCTCTGTCCTATCCAACAACAAAAGCAATGTCAACAATGGCAATAATAACCGCAACGAGGCTGCAACAACTAGGGCAACAAAAAGGGGGAAAATGGCCTCCAGGAGCGGTGGATTCATGGTGCAGGCACCGAGCCCAGCAATAACCCTGGAGGAAAACAAAAAACAAAAAACCCATATTTCTCCCAGTCTTGGAAACTCCAAGACATGACTTGTCTTCCTGCAGGCTTCATTCGATCCACACCATTTGATCTGCTGAGTTCAACTAAATCAATGCAACCATTATCACCTTGACACATTTCACTTTGGATTGTGCCCAGAGACACCAGGTGTGGAATGTCAACCCTTCAGCTCTAGCACTCTGGTGAGACTATTCCTAGCTCACAGGACTCAATCAGTAAATACATAGGGCATATACAGAACCTCATTGACAACCCTGGTGGCAGAAAGAAAAAGAAAATTTTATTTAAAAATCTTTTATTAGAGAGACTTCTGGAGGTGGGGCTAGAGTAGCAGCAGCTGTTTCTCTCTCCTCTATCCAGTCACTAAGAATAAGAAAGAAGATCACCTGAGAACACAGCAAGACAAGACTCAAAATACTTTGGGAACCCACCAAGTCATGGGTGAGTGCAAACACGTGTGGCTTGTGGACAGAGAGGGGCCTAAGGAGAGATTCCTAGGGCTGAAAGCCCGTATCTATTCCCAAGCAGTTGGTAATAGTACAGCAGTTTGCCAGATGAGGCACCATCTTCAGTCTGAGTTTTATCAACAAATAAACTGCTGACAGGAGGAGAGGATCCCCTAAGGCTCACCAAATGCAACTGTGAGTCTCCATTGCTACTGTCCCTTGGAGGCTGGAGCAGCAGCAGGGAGGTCCTGTGCTGAAATTGGGGGCAGAGACCTGATGGAGTAACTCAGGAGAAGACATACACTCTCAGTGGTCTGGAAGTGGGGCTGTAAAGTGGTAGCTTTTCCACACTGTTCTCCCCATGAATTCAGAGACACATTGAATAATTGCTTCAGAACCCATGGAGTACAAACAGGATGTTTTTTTTTTAGCCCAGCTTGGCTCTTGCTGCTGTCAGAGAAGCTGACTGGGACTGGGGCTTTGGACCTGGGGGCATGGGATTCTCTTTGCATAACTACTGTGCTATCTCTCCCCCCACACAGTTTTATCTCCAGGTTAGGACTAATTAAGCAAAAAACAAAACAAACAAACAAACAAAAACAACCTTACTGTTAAAAAGCCCACAGGTTCCCAAAGCCTTCAGGGAAGATAAAGTACAAAAGAGGGTTTAAGAGCCACCATGCTTCACCTCAAGGACTGAGATAACACTGAAATAACTATTAATTTCCATAACTGTGGACTTTTTAAGAGGGATCTCATTACACATCATACACAATGAACAAACATTGGAGAAATGAACCAGGACAAAAATCCAGCTAAAACCCTCCCAAAGGTAGGAGCACATAAGAATGAGGACAAGATCTAAATACTAATTGAGGTATTAGTGACAGGAGTGAGGAAAGAGTTTGAATGAAATATCAATGAAAAGGGGGAACAGAAAATGAGATTCTGAAAGAAAACACTATCTCGAGGTGATTAGGAAGCTGAAAACTGAAATAGCTGAGCTAAAAATAAGAACACAACTAGCTGAACAATATCAGAACACGGTAACAGATGAGCTACAAAAAACAACAGAGGTGACATAGAATAAGTGAGGCAGAAAACAGAATTAGCAAGATTGAAGATGAATTAGAGAAAACTAAGAAAGAAGTAAGAGATCGCAAAGAGATTAAGAGATACTGAAAACAACAACAGAGACATATGGGATAACTTCAAAAAAATATACACATTATTGGTTTGCCAGAGGAAGTAAGAGAGGGAGGGGAAGGAAGCATCTACAGCTGAGAACTTCCCTAGTCTAGACAACATAAAAGACATAAAGGTTCAAGAAGCTCAGTGGGTCCCAAAGAGAATTAACCCAGACTTAAAGACATCAATACACATCATATTTAGAATGAAAAGGAGTAAGGATAAAGGATCCTGAAGGCTGCAAGAGAAAAACCAAGAGTCACCTACAGAGGAAAACCCATATGATTAGCAGTAGATTTTTCCACACTAACACTAAAGGCCAGAAGAGAATATGAAGACACCTGTTGAGCACCCAATGAGAAAGGCTTTCAACCAAGACTACTGTATCCTGCTAGACTGTCATTCAGACTAAGGGGGACATATAAACCTTCTCAGACAAGCAAGGGTCAAAGGAATCAACTATCACCAAGCCTGCCCTGCAAGAAGTTCTGAAAGGTCTCATTAATAATCACATCATCATAAACATTCCATATATCAGAACACTCTAAAAGTTTAGGATAATAGCATTAAAATATCTTCATTCTATAATATCAATAAATGTCAATGGCTTGAGTTCACCTATTAAAAGGCACACAGTAGGAAGATGCATCAGAAAACACAACCCAACAATATGTTGTCTGCAGGAAACCCATCTAACTCAGCAAGACACAGACTCAAAGTGAAAGAATGGAAAACTATTATACAAGCCAATGGACAACAAAAAGGAGCAGTAATAGCTGTTCTCAATCTGACACGATAGACCCTAAAATAAATAAAATATAGGGATGGACATTACTTAGTGCTCAGAGGATCAGTTAATGAAGAGGACTCAACAATTATTAACATCTATGTACCCAATGAGAAGCCATCTAAATACATCAAACATCTACTGAAAGAGCTACAGAAATATATTAACAGCAACAAAGTAATAGTAGGGGACGTTAACACCCCTTGGATGTTAGACTAGCAACTACCAAATACTTAAGAGGAAAATATTGACAGACCTCTTTTCCATATAAATTTTAAAAGCATCTTCATGGGGCTGGGTGGAAGCACAGCAGGTTAAGTGCACATGGCACAAAGAGCAAGGACCAGCGTAAGGATCCCGGTTCAAGCCCCCCAGCTCCCCACCTGCAGGGGGGTCGCTTCACAAGCGGTGAAGCAGGTCTTCAGGTGCCTATCTTTCTCTCCTCTTCTCCGTCTTCCCCTCCTCTCTCCATTTCTCTCTGTCCTATCCAACAACAATGACAGTAACAATAACAACAACAACAATAAACAACAAGAGCAACAAAAGGGAAAAAAATATCCTCCGGGGGCAGTGGATTCGTTGTGCAGGCACCGAGCCCAGCCCCCTAATTTTTTTTTTTCCTCCTCCAGGGTTATTGCTGGGCTCAGTGCCTGCACCATGAATCCACCGCTCCTGGAGGCCATTTCCCCCCCCCCTTTTGTTGCCCTTGTTGTAGCTTCGTTGTGGTTATTATTATTGCCCTTGTTGACGCAATTCGTTGTTGGATAGGACAGAGAGAAATGGAGAGAGGAGGGGAAGACAGAGAGAGAGGGAAGAGAAAGATAAGACACCTGCAGACCTGCTTCACCGCCTGTGAAGCGACTCCCCTGCAGGTGGGGGGCCGGGGGCTCGAACCAGGATCCTTACGCCGGTCCCTGCGCTTTACGCCACATGTGCTTAACCCACTGCGCTACCGCCCGACCCCCCCCAACCCCCTAATTTTATTTCTTTATATAATAGTACTAAACATTTTTTGTGTCCTCTGTTAAACAACTGCAAAGTTCATCGTCTAATAACCAAAGTATATGCTAATTATTCTATTGGACAGAGAAATGTTGTGCGTAGGATGTGAAAATCAAGTCTCCATCAAACTGCACAACACTATGAGAACACCAATTTGAGTCAACTTAATTGGAAAAAAACACTTTTGACAGTGGCCTTTGAAAACTCACTATAAAAAAAAAAGAAAACTCACTATATTTTACTATTCAATAAAAAAAATTTCCACAAAAATCAAAGTATTAGTGAGATGCTACAATACAAAATAATGTAACTAACATTAAAATAATTTATAAACACAACAGCTATGGTAGCCTCTCAAGTTCTTGTCAGTTGATTTACCTTGAAATATAGTTGATGTTTTCTATGTCAGAGAGTTCAGGAATTACATAAAAGTTTTCTCAAAATCTATGATCAAGTTTGAGTAACTCTTCAACAAATTACTGTCAGTTTCCTGGTCCTCACAAACTAAATGCTACACAGCATGAAAAAACATAAGGGCAAATTCTAAGGAGTTAGGAGTCAGGAAACACAGTTTATTACTACTGTCTTTGAAATATTTTAGTGAGGACAATCCTTTTCTTTCTTTTTTTTTTTGATCAAGAGCAGCATGATATTTACTTTTGATGATGGTGATAATTTCCATGAAAATAAAAAAATTATAATCCTCAAGTTTCAAAAGCAATGACTCATTTTAGGATTAGCAGTGGCTGGATACAGGGGAGGCAAAGGAAAGGAAAAGACTTGTTACCTCGAGCTGTGGCCTGGCAGGTGATGCCCTCTGAACACTGCAGGTTCTTTAGCAGCTGCATTGACTTGCCGGCCATAATGATCTGCTTCAGCACAGGCTTGAGGAAGGACACCATGGTGTGCTGCCTATTGGAAGTCCCCTGTTCACTGCCAGAACTCGCACTCCCACTGTCACTCATTCTCTCTTCACTTTCAGTCTTTTCTGACACACTGTATAATGTGTAAGTTGCATACCAAAAGTCTCTGTGATATACTGGAACATTTTTATTTCTAGAGAGAATCATAAAGATTTAAAATTTTAACTTTCTTGATAACATGTGCTCTAGCTTATATAGTTGAAATGCAGTCATAATCAATGACTGCAAAACAAAGAAATCCTTATTTATTTATTTCTTTTTTTACTACCAGTGCAAGGGATTGAATCTGGAACCCTAGAGTCTCAGGCATGAGGATCTGTTTGCATAACCATTATGCTATCTCTCATGCCCCAAACAAAGTAAGCATGTAGTACTAAATTAAATGTCTCACCACACAGGAGGCCTTGGGTTTGACTCTTGGCACTACATGAAAGTACCCTGGACAACTGCACTGAAGAATATTCATGAATGGGGGGGTCAGGCGGTGGCGCAGTGGGTTAAGCGCATGTGGCACAAAGCGCAGGAACCGGCGTAAGGATCCCGGTTCGAGCCCCCGGCTCCCCACCTGCAGGGGAGTAGCTTCACAGGCGGTGAAGCAGGTCTGCAGGTGTCTATCTTTCTCTCCGCTTCTCTTCCCCTCCTCTCTCCATTTCTCTCTGTCCTATCCAACAACGAATTGCGTCAACAAGGGCAATAATAACCACAACGAAGCTACAACAAGGGCAACAAAAGGGGGCAAAAAAAAAAAAAAAAAGGAAAAAAAAAAGAATATTCATGAATGGTGGAACAGAGATTTCTTCTCTTTTTTTTTTTAAAAAAAAAAAGATTTTATTCATTTATTAATGAAAAAGATAGGAGAGAAAGAACCAGACATCACTCTGGCACATGTGCTGCCGGGGATCAAACTCAGGTCCTCACGTTTGAGAGTTCAAAGCTTTATCATTGCGCCACCTCCCGGACCACTCTTCTCTTTCTTTCTTTTAAAATATAGAGAAGAATTTGGGTCAGGGTTGCAGTTCAGTAGTATCATACATGTGAGAGGCTCTGGGATTGTTCCCAGGAAACACACACACACACACACACACACACTCATTTGAGGAGAGGCCAGCTCATTTATTGGAGCACTGTGTAAACATGGTTACCGTTCTTGAACACTGACCAGTTAAATGGATAGTTCTCAATAAAAACAATGTATGGTGGTCTGGGATAAAGCATTGGATTCTCAACCATGAGGCCCTGAGTTCAATCCCCAGCAACACATGTACCAGAGTGATGTCTGGTTCTTTCTCTCATTCCTATCTTTCTCAGGAATAAATAAATTAATTAAAAAAGAACAATATATGTAGAGAGTACAGAACTTAAAATAGTACAGAACTCAAAGCACTGTAGTCTATGTCTTTCTGTTAGTAAAGTTGAGGAGAATAAAGAGTAAGGTGGACTAAGATTTTCTTTGTCTGATTAAATATTGTTGGAATATTTTCAAACACTTAGCAAGTTGATAATTGAAACTGGCGGTAGCTAAAATCATTCGATTCACCTAAATTCTTTTTTTTTTTGGTGGCTTTGGTATCTCACCATTGCTAGGCTGATGTTTTTTCCATTCTTTTTATTTTAGATGAGACACATAGATAGAGGGAGCTTCCTTAGTGCTGTGGTACTCCTTTATGACAATGGGGTTCAAACTGAGGTCACCCACATGACAAGGCACACATCCTACTAGATGAGCTTTCTCCTAGCCCCTGCCAAATTCATTATAGGGAAAGTAGTGTGCACTATTGGTTAAGCCACAAATTGTCATTAATTTTTTTTTTTGCTAAGAAAAACTGTAAGCTGAATTAAAACTTGGTAAAGGTATCTTTTTGTTTGTACCCAATATCTTTCTTCTATAAAAATGAATAGGATGGGGGGAAGGTGGTGGCACACTTGGTTGAGCGCACATGTTATAGTGTGTGAGGTCCCAGGTTTGAGCCCCTGGTCCTCCCCTGCAGGGAGAAAGCTTCATAAGTGGTGAAGCAGGGCTGCAGGTGTCTCTCTGTCTCTCTCCCTCTATATCTCCCCTTTCCTTCTGATTTTTGGCTGTCTCTATCCAATAAATAAATAAATTAATTAATTAAAAAAAATAGGACTTAGGGCCGGGTGGTGGCACACATGGTTGAGTGTACATATTATTATGAGCAAGCCCCTGGTCCCCACCTGTAGGTGGAAAGCTTTGCAGGTGGTGAAGCAGTGTTGTAGTTGTCTCTGTCTCTCTATTACCCCCTTTCCTCTCAATTTATGGCTGTCTCTATCCAACAAAGAAAAAAAAATAGATAAGATTTGCCTTGGGTGAGAACACGGGCCTATCACTCAAATTGTTGTCCCTCTATAGAGAATCATCTGAAACTAATTTAAGTGCCAGTTTGCTACATGAGAGAAGAGAATACAGTGCTCCGCATGTCCCCCATGGTACTTATCAGCAGCCCCCACCTCTGGATGATGAATTCCTTGGCACTGTCACACAGATGGCCATGCACAATCCACTCATCGACTGTCTGCAGGTAGGGCCGCACTGTTTCTACCCAGAGAGAAAACAGGAGGGAGACCTGGAAAGAATGTACAGGTCAGTCTCAGCACTTATTTGCCTCTTGATGGAACAAGATGCAAACATTTTTCTTCCTTTCTTTAGTTGACAGACATTGAGAGGGAAGGGAGAAATAGAGGACAGAGAAAGAGAAGACACCTGCAGCACTACCTCATCATTTGTGAAGCTCCCCCCCTGCAGGGAGGAGCTTGGAGCTTGAATATGGGTCTCTAGAGTATGGAAAGGTGTGTGCTCTATGGAGTTACGCCGCTGTCTCACCCACTTAGATTTTCTGAAATACGTGAAATATGCTATCTCTAAGCTTTTGAAAATAAACTAAAAGCCTATACTCTAAAATTCTTATAAAAAAACTCATATAAGGGTGCACTGTGAACTATATACCTTGTAATCTTACAATCTTGTAAAAAATTAATCAGAAATAAAAAATGGCTTATTGAGTGTAGGATAGTGATGCTCCTGGTTAAACACTCATTACCAATGGCTGGGTTCCAGGTCCTGGTCCCTACTTGGAGAGGGGATGCTTTACGAGTGAAGGAAGTACTACAAGTGTCTATCTTTCTCTCTTTCCTAACCTCCCCTGCCCTCTCAATTTCTCTGTACTGTCAAGTGACATAGGGGAAAAAAAAAGGCTTAGAAACTGATGCAGACCCTTTGGAAAACTGTATGGAGAGTCCTTAAACAAATAAAAATGGAGTTATCTTATGATCCAGTAATATCCCTCTTCGGCATTTATCCAAAGGACACTCAAAACACTAATTCAAATGGACATATTGCACCCCCATATGTTCATAGCTGCATTATTCACAATAGCCAAAGAGTAGAAGCAGCCTAAATGCCCATCAACAGATAACTGGCTAAAGAAGTTACAGGATATATATTCCATTGAATACTACTGTGCAATTAAAAAAAAAATGACATTGTGTCCATTGGGACAAAATGGATGGAACTGGAGGTGACTATGTTTAGCCAAGTAAGTGAAGAGATGAAAGACAACTATCAGATGATTTCACTCAGATGTGGAATCTAGAGATCTGATACATATGAATTTAAAAACAAACAACAAATACAACAGAAGCAAGCAAACTGTAAGACTTGTGACAATTACAGTGGTTGTCCTTGGGAGGTGGTAAGAAGGGGATATAGTACTTTGGTAGTAGGTCAATCTTGTATCCTACTACTAGTCACAAACAAAAACATAAAAAACTATACTGAAAACATTTTGCATTCATTCTAAAAAAAAATAAAGAAAAATATATGGCTTAGAAAAAAAAAAGAAAATAGAGATAACAAAGGCTTAAAGAAAAAAAAAAAACCAAGTAGGGGATGACCATATAATCTCAGGTCCACACCAGAACTCTGAGAGTTGAAGTTGTACAGGGACAATAGTCTAACACTGACACTCTATACTGGGATACATTATCTCACAAAAGCTGTGCTATTAGTAAAATAGCACCATTTAAAAAATGAGAAAATATTTTCATTCGACTGTAGCTCCCAATAAGAAAATATATGCATAGCTCAGATAAATCAACTAGCTTAAAATAGTATCAAGATGGTAAGAAAACAAAGTTATACCAATAAATTAGGAAACAACTAAAATATAAGCCCAAACAATCCTGTAGCTTTCCAGGTTATTTTAAAATTTGAATTTTTAAAGCTAGTTTAAGAAAAACCCTAAAATGTATTATCTTAGCTATAGTCCAATTAATGTTAAGTATTTTCCATTATGAAATAGAACTTTAGACCTTTTTATGCTGTAAGATGAAAACTCTTAGCTATTAAACATCATCTTTCAACTTTCTGCTTCAGTACATTTGACTACTTTAGATACACCATGTAATAGACTTGTATTTTTAAGAAAGGGTTCTTGTGGGAGTCGGGTGGTAGCGCAGTGGGTTAAGCACAGGAGGCTCAAAGTGCAAGGTCCAGCGTAAGGATCCCGGTTCGAGCCCCTGGCTCCCCTACCTAAAGGGGAGTCACTTCACAGGTGGTGAAGTAGGTCTAACAGGTGTCTATTTTTCTCTCCCCCTCTGTCTTCCCCTCTTCTTTCCATTTCTCTCTGTCCTGTCCAACAACAACAACATTAATAACAGCAACAATCATAACTACAATAATAAAACAACAAGGGCAACAAAAGGGAATAAATAAATAAATATTAAAAAAATGAAAAAAGAATATGGAGAGGAGGGTGAACTTGGAACTTCTGAAAAAAAAAAGGTTCTTGCAATTATCTAAATTCGTAACATTTTTTTCACATCTTGCCTTTATGTTTTGCTTTGTTCTTGCTTCATCTTTGGTGATCTTGGCATTGATAGTCAGCTTTTTCCATCCTTAAATTGGGAAACAAAACCCTAAGCATCTGCCTCACCAATGAATTTTGTTAGTTAAAAAGAACTTTTTTATAGTTTTCTTATTTTGTTTTTTTATAGTTTTATTTAAAGAGTGGGAGAGTCAGTGCATTGCTCTTGTATATGTAATTCTGGAGATGGAACTCACACTTCAAGCATTCAAGTCCATTGCTCCACTGCTGGGATACCTCTCTGAGCAACTAGGCCTTAGTTTTACGACAGTGCTGCCAAGGGCTGAAAGATGACTTAGCAGGTAAGTTCACACCTTTTCATGTGTGAGGACATGGGTTTGTTCCCAAGCATCAAATGGGAGCATCACAGACAGACAGTGGATTGATGCTTTGCTATCTATCTGTTTACCTCTAAGAACAGAGTCAAACGGGAATCGGGCAGTAGCACAGGGGGTAAAGCGCAGTTGGTGCAAAGCACAAGGATTGGCATAAGGATCCCGGTTCAAGCCCCCGGTTCCCCACCTGCGAGTCACTTCACAAGTGGTGAAGCAGGTCTTTTCCCTCTATCTTCCCCATCTCTTTCCATTTCTCTCTGTCCTATTCAACAACAACAACAATAATAACTACAACAATAAAACAAGGGCAACAAAAAGGAATAAATCAATATTAAAAAAAATCTTTAAAAAAAAAAAGGACAGAGTCAAAAAAAAATCTATGTGTGAGGCCTTGGGGTCACCCCACTGTACTACATTAAAAATTAAAGAGCTCTCTCTGCCAGGCTATCCATTACTAATTTGGCAGAATAAAACATACTTAAAATTTATAGGCAAGAATTCCACATACTGTCTGCTCAGAGGCTTCTCCAACATTGTCGTATTCAAGAATAGCCTTGTACAATGTGTTGAGCAGGTGAGATGCCCGGACTACGTTTCGAGTGTCAGGTGGAACTTCTGCTACTCCAGTACTAAATACTTTGTGTAGAACCTTGAGCTGAGCCAGTCGAGGTGACAACTTGTCCACCACTATTGCAAGCGTTATTGTAGTATCTGAAAATATCAAGACATCAAACTCATTAGCAAGGGAAAATATCTGTTTCCAAATATGAACAGGGAAAGGCCTGACAAACTGGAGGGTGGTGGGTTTTATCTCACATATTACAAGGACTTTATTTCCTTAAAAAGAAAACACATTGTAATAGAAAGGTTATATAATAATATACATATAATGTAAAATATATACTATGTAATAATGCTACTGATAGTACACAGAAAAGGAAGTACATGAAATTATTAAATATACAAAAACATTTCATCATACTTATAATTAAGGAATGAAAATTAAAACTAAAGTGGGAAAATGAAAAACAGATTGCAATGGGCTATAGATTAGTGCAGGAAAGGATGGCTACAAAGGGGTGGCAACTGTAGGTTTCTTTCAGGGAGCTCTATAGATCCGCATGTAGAGATGATAACAACAACACCTCTATAGATCTATAGATCCACCATGTAGAGATGATAACAACAATTAGCAGACCTGATATAATGCCATAGGATTATGCATAAATATTCCTCCCATCCTAATAGCAAGTGTCTGCAAAACTGATGAAACTCACAACAACCCATGACTGGTTAACACACTATACTAATACTGATTTCCTAGTTTTGGTAGCATAATGTAATTATGTAGGAGACACCATTTGTGGAAGCTGGGTGATGGGAACACAGAACTTCACAGTACTGTTTTTAACCGCAGTAGCAAACAGACAAGAGGAAAAAGGCTAAACCACCTTACCAGTTTATATCTAAAAATCAAGATAAGAGTGTGGAAAAAAAATATTTACACACACTGCTGGTAAAGCATACATTTACTAATCAGTAACCCTGTAGAGAATAATGGGGTAACATCTTACAAAATCACACAAACCATCATATGCCCTCTGACCTAGAAATCCCATTCTTGAGAAAAAAAGACTAGAGATAGCACACTTCCTGACTTCAAATCATACTACATGTCCATAATAATCAAAACTGCTGTGCTGAACAAAAACAGATACAGAGATCAACAGAATAGAAGTGAGAACCCAGAAATAAGCCCTTACACATGGACTACTAATTTATGACCCAGAACATTAAGAGGAGTAAGTCTTTTTGATAAATAATGTTGGAAAAACTGAGTGGCAATACACGGAAGGATGAGTCACATCTCATCATACACAAAAGTAAATTCAAAGTGGTTTTAAATTTTGAATATTAGATCAGACATCATAAAATATATAGATGAAAATACTGGTAGAACATACCACACAATATCTATTTCAGAAAAGTCTTTGAAGAATGTGGAATTCAAGTGGCCCAGGAGGTGGCGCAATGGATAAAGTGTTGAACTCTAAAGCATGAGGTCCTGAGTTCAATCCCTGGCAGCACATGTACCAGAGTGATGTCTGGTTCTTTTTCTCTCCTCCTATCTCTCTCATTAATAAATAAATAAATAAATAATTTTTTTAAAAAAAAGAATGGAGTTCAACAGCTGGGAAAATAGAAACGAACGAACAACAACAAACAAAAAACAAAACCCAATGGGATTAGATCAAACTGAAAGCATGCTCAGCAAAAAGCACCCTATTGAACTAGAAAAGATTTCTATTGATACATGCTATACATAACATCAAACAAAAGTCTCATAATAAAAATATTCAGAGTTAACAGAATTCAGTAACAAACAATACACTAAGAATGAAGAGAGGATTGAAACAGATTTTGCTAAAAAGGAGATTCAGGAGACCAACAGGCATGTGAAAAGTGCCCTAAGTCATTGATTAATAAAGAAATACAAATAAAGATGTTACCATTTCAAACCTGTGATACAATGCCATATATTTAAAAAGGGATAGAAACAAAAAGTGCTGGTTGGAAGGAGTCCTTGAACAATCTGGAGATTCCTCAAAATATTAAAAATGAACCTACCATACAATCCAGCAACATCCTAGGTATCTATCCAGAGAACAACAAAATTTTTTTAAAAATATTTATTTCCCCTTTTCTTGCCCTTGTTTTACTGTTGTAGTTATTATTGTTGTTATTGATGTCATTGTTGTTGGATAGGACATAGAGAAATGAAGAGAGGAGGGGAAGACAGAGGGGGTGAGAGAAAAATAGACACCTGTACCTTCTTCACCTCGACTCCCCTGCAGGTGGGAAGCTGGGAGCTCGAACCGGGATTCTTATGCCGGACCTTGCACTTTGTGCTACCTACACTTAACCTGCTGCGCTACAGCCTGACCCCCACAAAAAAAAAATTCTTACATGAAGAGATCTATGTACATCTGTGCTCACTGCAGTGTTCTCCGCTATAAACAACATGTAGAAACAATGTAAAATTCCAATGACAGATGAGTGGTTAAGGCACTTGTATATATTCACAACAGAATACTACTCAGCTATAGGACATGATGAAATTGGATTTGTTGGTGGAATACCTGGAAGAGTGTACATATTTTCCTGTATGAGGACCTGGGTTCAAGCCCCTGGTCCTCATTTGAAGGATTGGGGGGGGGGGTATGCTTCACAAGTGGCAGAGTAGAGGTGTAGATTTCTTCCCCCTCTGTGTCTCTCACTCTCTATCAAGCAGAAAAAAAAACAAAAAGGGGGATAAAAAAGCACAAAAGGCTTCCAAGAGCAGTGATAACCCTGACAGCAAAAAAGGAAAAAAAACAAAAAAACCACCACCGACAACAAAAAAACCTCTCTTTTGCCACATTTTGGATGGAAATCAAAGAAGTCATGTTAAGTGAAATAAGTCAGAAGGACAAATGATCTCACCTACATTTCTAACGATCCACATTAGAAACAACAAAAGTGAAAATACAGGGTGAAATTTTAAAAAGGGAATGAAGGAATGCAGAAGGGCTTGAAAGTAAAGTGGAAGTCCAGAGTCCTTTGCTGGAGGAGAACAAGCTGGTAGTATGTGTGGTGTGTTTACAAATATTATAGGGAGATAAAATTGTACATGTGAGAACAACAATCTTGTAAATCAATATTCACCCTCAATAAAGTGATCTATATAAAAAAGAACTGCTGTTTCAGAAAACTTACTGTATATATTGTAAAACCACTTACAAACAAGTGGTTATTGCTTGTAGTGCTGCAGAGATAACCAATCATATAACCTCAGGAGGTAGACTGAACTGGGGAAGTGGCCCAGACGGACAAAAACAAATGTCACTATAAGTCCTTTTGTACTATTTGGATTTTCAGAGATATGTATGTTTTAAAATACAAAATTAGGGAGTCGAGTGGTAGCACAGCAGGTTAAGTTCAGGTGGTGCAAAGCGCAAGGTATAAGGATCCCGGTTCGAGCCCCCGGCTCCCCACCTGCAGGGAAGTCACTTCACAAGTGGTGAAGTAGGTCTTTTCAACCCCCTCTCTTCATTTCTCTCTGTCCTATCCAACAACGACAACAACAGTAATAACTACAACAATACAATAACAAGGGCAACAACAAAGAATATTTAAAAAACTTAAAATACAAAATTAAGTTTTTTAAAATGAATTTATTCATATTTCCATATTTGTCAAGGAAGTTTTCAAACCTTTTAATCAGGCAGCAATGTAAACAGACCCAAGAAGCCAATGTGGTTTGTCTTCTTTCAAATCTACACAAAAACTGCAAAATCTTAACATACATAATCATACATAACATACACTTTATAGAAATGGTCTTGGATTGCAACTAGGCTTCTACAAAAAGGACAGCAGTTCAGGTAAAGAAGGTCCTCCCCATCAGCCTGCCAAGTGCAGCCCCCTCAATTCTTCCTATAACCCTGCTTCAGCCTGCCCAGCACTTGTGGTTCTGCTCTTCAGTGCCCTCCTGGTCCTTCTCTGCGACTCCAGATCCCCACCAGACCCATGGCCTCATTCATTTTCTGTCTTTCTTTTTTCTTTTCTTTTCTTTCTTTCTTTCTTTCTTTCTTTCTTTTTTTTTTTTTTTTTTTTAAGATTTTACTTATTAATGAGAAAGATAGGAGGAGAGAGAAAGAACCAGATATCACTCTGGCACATGTATTGCCGGGGATAGAACTCAGGACCTCATGCTTGAGTGTCCAAAGCTTTATCACTGTGCCACCTCCTAGACCACACCACATTCATTTTCTGCTACCCCAATACGAGACAATAAACCATAACTGGAAGAAACCACTAAGATACAGAACTTTAGTTAGGTAAGTAAGCAGGCTGAACCAAAACTCTTGGCACCTCAAACTATTACCAACTTTGTGCTCACAACTTTACAAATGGGAAAGAGGAAATAAGATACAGACCACAGTATCTTATTTAAAAACTGCAGTAGCAGTTTTAAAGCAGTCATACTGGAACAAAGTCTTTATAGCAACTAACTATGTAGAGTGCAACCAGGGAGAAGGATTCCAGTCTCTAACATACCTTTAGTCTCAAACTTCTAATTTGGTAGATTATAGGTGTTATAGCCTAAGTGGGGTATTTGAGACTGAGAACCCCGGATACTGCCCTGGTCAGCTCAAACACAAACTCCTAGCCCTGGTCCTCACAAAGACTCAAACATAATGAGAATACAGAGGAAATAGCCTCCAATACTGGACCATGCCAGCAGTTTAAGGAAATCCCCAAATTCAAAATTTTCTTAAAGGAGACTTCAAAGCCAGAGTACTAAGGATTCTCACTGAAATGAAAAAAATCTTTCTTCTGAAAACTTCAACAAAGCCTTTAAATAAAGTATGAAAGAAGTCATAATAGAAATCAGAGCATATAGTAACTGGCCTACAAAAATATAGTGGAGTCTATCTGCAAACAAGTAAAAAACAGAAGCTGTAGGTCAGAGTGGTGAGCATTAGCAAAGGGTAGTGGAAGAGATTCACAAAAACCAGCAACACGAAATAAATTGTTAAAAAAAAAATGGGGGGAAAAATAAAAGAGTTATGGGACACCACCAAGGGGAACAATATTTGCATTACTGGGGTGCTAGATAGAGCAAAGAAAGGCAGAGAATGTTTAATTGAAAAAAGATTAGCCAAGAATTTTCCCAAACTGAAGGAGACAGAACTTCAGATCCTAGAACCTTGAAGAGCAAAAAATAAAAAAATAAAATCCAAATCTACACTCACCAAGACACACAGTAATTAAAATGGCCAAGATAAAATATAAAGAGAGAATATCAATACCATCTAAAGAAAAGCAAAGAATCACCTGTAGGGAAAGACCCATTCATACTGCCAGCTAGCTTCTCAACAGAAACTCTAATGGCTAGAAAGAACTGGCACAACATATTCAAAATTATTAATGGAACAGACGTCCACCTAACAATATGCTATCCAGCTAGGTTATCAGTCAGGTTTGAAGGAGTAATGTCAAGCTTTTCACATAAGCAAGAGTTAAAGGAATTTACTACCAAAAAAACCCAACCTTGCAAGAAATACCAAAGGAAAAATATATAAAAGGACAAAACTACAGCTCTCTCTCACTTGGTGACTATAAATAAAACAAGGGAATAAGCAAAACCAAATGAAGACAAGTCTTCTGTTTGAAACTGAGGTTATCATAAGAGACTGGGGTGGAAGGAGTGTTTTGGAAGGGGACAGGGTGTCCAGTAGACTTTGGTGGAAGAATATTAGCGTTTTGGTAGGGGGTGAGGTGTGGCAACACACTTTAAAAAGGTAGGAGATTATACTTCTGAAATACTTAGTTTTAAAAACTAAGGTTAACTCATAAACCACCACTGTTAAATTTTTAAAAATTACAACACTGCCAGAAATGAGAATAGCACTATCCTTAAAAGATACAAATATCTAAATACCATTATTGATGATGCACTTTTCAATTTCTGTCAGTTCTTCTTTGAAACTAATGAAATACTTGTACAGGGCCCACATGAAAGCCTGGTATGTTCTAAAGGGAGCTTCAGTTGACTTCTTAGCAATGGAACCATTTCCAGGTAACATGTTTTCAGGGTTGTGACCCATGACTTCATCAATGAACTCCTGGAGCCGAAACACAACCTGGCCATATGCAGCTATCTGTTCTAGTACTGATCGCAGGCAGCTCTACAACAGAAGCAAACTGCAATTATTTAAAGTCAGTCCTCTGTAATCCATACCCCCCACTGTAAATGATTTTTATGATTGTTCTAATTTTATGATTGTTAAGTGGAAAACAACATAATAAAAATATTTAGTTTTATATACAAAGGAAATAATGTGATTTTTGTATTGATTTGTATAGCATGTATAATTTATACTTTAAAAACATATATAAGATAAAATACACACAGTACACAGCTTTCTTAAGACAGAAAAAAAATTAAAAAAACAGAAAACACTAGTCTAAAACAAGTGTGAATGTCACAAGTAAAATTAAAAAACTAAATACAGGGAGTTGGGTAGTAGTGCAACGGGTTAAGCGCACATGGCACAAAGTGCAAGGTCTGGCATAAGGATCCTGACAATGACATCAATAACAACAAAAATAACTACAACAATAAAACAACAAGGGCTACAAAAGGAAATAAATATTTTTAAAAAGTTAAAAAAAGACTATCTTTAGATTATTTTCATTATTAAAATTAAATATAGCTAAGATTCTAAAAATGTTGTTTAACTTATAGTATTTATTTTTTAATATTTATTTATTCCCTTTCGTTGCCCTTATTTTTTTTTTATTGTTGTAGTTATTGTTGTTGTTGTCGTCATTGGATAGGACAGAGAGAAATAGAGAGAGGAGGGGAAGACAGAGAGGGGGAGAGAAAGATAGACACCTGCAGACCTGCTTCACCACCTGTGAAGCGACTCCTGCAGGTGGGGAGCCGGGGACTTGAGCCAGGATCCTTACACCAGTCCTTGGGCTTTGTGCCATGTGCACTTAACCCACTGCGCTACTGCCCGGCTCCCAATCTAAAGATACTCTAACCAAAATTTACATCTTCTATTATTTTATTTATAATATAAATAACTTACCTGTGTCAAATGAGTTACTATAACATTATTTCTCACAGTTACTTTCCCATCTATCAACTGAAACATAAAGAGCTTCTTTACCCCTGAAAGTAACCTGGAAAAAAAAAGAAAAGAATATACCATAAGTCTAGAGAAATTTCACTACAGTAATGCCAAAGAGTATTTTTAAAATATATATATTGACAGAATAGAAAGAAATTGAGAGGGATGGGGAAGATAGAGAGACCTACAGATAGACACCTACAGCACTGCTTCACCACTTATGAAGCTTTCCTCCTGCAAATGGGGACCAGGGATTTAAACCTGGGTCCTTGTGCATGGTAATGTGTGCATTCAACCAGGTTGCCACTGCCCAGCTCCAAGCCAAAGAATTTTTTAAAAAAAACATTAAAAAAAATTCCCTTTTGTTGCTCTTGTTTTATTGTTGTAGTTATGACTGTTGTTGTTATTGATGTTGTCATTGTTGGATAGGACAGAGAGTAATGGAGAGAGGAGGGGAAGACAGAGAGGGGGAGAGGAAGATAGACACCTGCAGACCTGCTTCACTGCTTGTGAAGCAACTCCCTTGCAGGTGGGGAGCCGGGGGCTCAAACCGGGATCCTTAGGCCAGTCCTTGTGTTTTGCGCCATGTGTGCTTAACCCGCTGTGCTACCTACCGCCTGACTCCTGATCAAAAAATTTTTAACAAAAAGTTCAGAACTATGAGTAAAAGAGGTCAGCCAATAAAGAAAGTAAAAGACATCTATTCTTTTTATTTGATTACCCTAAGACTCATGATATTCTGTATCTGAAAGAGAAGTCTAAATAGCATTGTCAATTATCAAAGTAATTCCTCCACATACGGGATAGTCCAATTTGTCCTTTTTTTTTTTTTGTATTATCTTTATTGGATAGAGACAGCCAGAAATTGAAAGGAAAAGGGGGGTTGATAGAAAAAGAGAGAAACAAAGAGATACCTATAACACTGCTTTACGACTTGCAAAGCTCTCCCCCTGCAGGTGGGGACCAGGGGCTTGAATCTGGGTCCTTGTACATTGTAACATGTACACTCAACCAGGTGTGCCACCACCTGGTCCTGTCCATTTCTAAGAAGGTCAATGTTATGCTTTAAGGCAGAGGGCCAGAATGTGAAAGTCACAGCACTTGCACTCTATGTGGCATTTCTCATGGTTATTTTTGTGAACAGATTCTATATTCTGAGACTCTGTTGTTGCTGGGCATGGGTACAGTCTGCTCTGCTTAACAAAAATAAAGAGTAAACCTGAATTCTTGTTTTGAAGTGAGATTTTAACATAGCCATGAATAAAAATCACAGCAGTAAATCAGATGGGGAAAGAAAAGATAAATTCCTTATTTCATCCATAGGTAGCTTACAGAGAAACCAATGAACACACTTAATAAAACAAACTTTTAGACTAGGATGAAACTGATGGAGAAAGAAAATGAGAAAAAGGGAAGGTAAATCAAGTAAAAGATGGATGTTGAAAGATAGAATTCTATCTTGAAATGAACCCTAGGTAAGAACCCCAGAATCAGATGCTCTTTCTAGACCTACTCTCAACTCTGAGGACATCTTCCCAGACAGTATTTTTAGCCCGTCTCCTTGCTGACTATCAAGCTTAAGCAAAAATCACTAAAGTCATAGGCCCCATTCCAGGACCTGCCTTCACCACAGAGCAGCCATGGTGGGGACTCCCAGCTCTCTGGAGGGAGGCCGGTCAGCCTGCTCTGCCCCTCGAGGAAGATGGGTCCTGACAGGAGAGCAGCCTAGAATGTTCCAGCTGTGACCAGGGACTGCGAGCTCAGGCTGACAGGGACGCAGAGGGCACACGGGCTCCTGTGCTGAATGTGAACAGACACGGGCCCTGGGTCAGGTGGGTGGGTAAAAAAAAAAAAAGAAAGAAAGAAAGATAGAATTCTAGAAAACTTAATGTTGTGTATATAGATATTGATTTCTAATGGTGCACAACTGAGACCTTACGTAATGTTATAATGTAATTTTCCTTCAACCCAAATTATTTATGAAATGTTATCTAAAATCCTGCGCCCCACTAATAAAATCCACATTATTCAGTTAACAGGACTTACCATAGAGTTTCACGAATAACTTGTGTTTCAGTAACAACAATTCTGTCGTCTGGAACATACAATGGATCACTGTTATACAAGTGCTGGTCCCTGTTAGCAGATATCAAATTTTCCATTAAATATAGTTGCAAGCCTCAAAAACATACACAATTTGGCTGTAATTTAAGGAGTAATCTATAAACAAATAAACATATACTAGAAGTGTCCTCTCTAACTTTCAGATGATAATGGGTACAGGCATAAAGAACTTACAGTTGAGGGAGTCGGGAGGTAGCACAGCAGGTTATAAGTGCATGTGGTGTGAAGCACAAGAATGGCATAAGGACCCCAGTTCGAGCCCCATCTGTAGAGGTATCACTTCACAAGTGGTGAAGCAGATCTACAGGTGTCTATCTTTCTCTCCCCCTCTGTCTTCCCCTCCTCTCTCCATCTCTCTTTGTCCTATCTAACAACGATGACATCAATAACAACAATAATAACTACTACAACAACAAAAAGGGCAACAAAAGGGAAAATAAATAAATATAAAAAAATTAAAAAAAAAACTTTCAGTTGACACATTTACTTAAAAGTCATTAAAATCAGTGGCCAGTGATGTGGCTCAATGGCTTGAGTATGAAGCCTAGGATTCTAGCACCTCCCCTAACACTACACAGGTGCAATAGTAGTCCCGTTTCATTAAATCAATCAATTTTATGTTTATTACTGGTATAGACAAATGTTTAAAATTATATATAGCACCAAAGTAAAGGACTCTGGGGGAGAAACTTCAGGTCTTGGTGCATGATGGTGGAGGAGAACCTAGGCTAGGGGTGACAGTCTTATAGAAGATTAAGAATTTTTACACATAAAAAAACTGTATTTACTGTAAACCATTAATTCCTCCCAGTAAAAACAAACAAAAAATGTAACTATTTCCATGCAAGTGAATTAAAAAAGATGTGCCTTATGTGTACCAATTTAGTCAGCTTGAATATAATAAGTCAAAAGATATTATAACTAAATAAAAATTTTATTTAGTAGCCAAGGAGGCAGCTCACCTGGCAGAGCAAAGGACTTGTAGGTACCGGACTCTGGTTCAATCTCTGACACTGGCTAGAGATGCCAGGACAGAGTTATGCTCTAGTCAATTGTGTAAAATACATCAATGTGGGAGTCAGGCAGTAGTGTAGTGGGTTAAGTGCACGTGGCGTGAAGTGCAAGGACCGGGATAAGGATCCCGGTTCGAGCCCCCAATTCCCCACCTGCAGGGGAGTTGCTTCAATGGCAGTGAAGCAGTTATGCAAGTGTCTTTCTCTCCCCGTCTTCCCCTCCTCTCTCTGTCCTATCTAATAACAACAATATCAATAACAACAACAATATTAACTACAACAATAAAAAAAGGGCAACAAAAGGGAAAATAAACAAATAAATAAAAGAAATTACCTTAAAAATACATCAATGCACTTTAAAAGATTAAAAACTGTTCAACTGTATTCTCAATAAAAAAAAAAACTTAAATTTCAGGAAATTACTTAAATCATAAATCAAAAGTTTTCAAAAGAACAAAGCAAGAAAAAAGCTTTCTTTTTCTGTTTACATTAAATGAAAATTTTAGCTTCTTACCAGACAGCAGCTAAATTGGAGTGCAAATGTGAACTATGAAGAAACTTGGAGGACTTGGTTTTCCAGTATTGATGAACCACATGCTGTTCTAGCCAGCTTTGGTCATCTGACTCCTCTGCTAGAAGGAAATTTACATTTATAGAAATTAACAACAAAAATAGCTGATCAGCTTTGCTGTACTCCTTGGACTTATGAACCCATGAAGATTCAACTGAGTGGGCCAGGAAATAGTGCAGACTGCACAAAGACTTTACCATGTGCAAGAACCCAGGTTCAAGTCCCTGGTCCTGACCACAAGTGGTGAAGCAGTACTGCAGGTGTCTGTCACTCTTTCTCCTTATCTCCACTTTCCTTTGCAATTTCTGTCTCTAGTCAAAATAAAATATTAAAAAGCAAACATACACACACCCAAACAAAATAAATATTTTATAGGAACACATTCAGGACTAATAATGTTCTCAGAACTATTAAACATTGCACACTTCCTTCTTCAACATTCATCCTATGATACTACTTCATAAATACTAAAGGAGAAAAATCTATGAATGGTCTAGGGGATAAGGACAGTGCATATATATATATATATATATATATATATATATATATATTTTTTTTTTTTTCCCCCCACCAGAGCACTGCTCAACTTTGGCTTATAGAGCTGCAGGGGCTTGAATCTAGGACTTTGGAGCCTCAGACACAAGGGTCTATTTGCATAACCATTAGTCTATCTACCTTCTGCCCCAGAGCTAATATTTTAAATTGTATGGAATTCTCAAAGTTTGCCTTTTCTTCTAGAAAATTCTATTAGGTGTGGTCTGGGAGGTGGCACAATGAATGGATAAAGCACTGGATTCTCAAGCATGAGATCCAGAGTTCAATCCCTGGCAGCACATGTACCAGAGTGATATCTTGTTCTCTCTTTCTCCTCCTATCTTTCTCAATAATAAATAAATAAAATCTTAAAAAAAGAAAAAAAGAAAATTCTATTAGGATATGATGCCTGTACCTTTCCAGCTGATATGAGGTCCCGATTTTCTGTTTTGATCCTGTTCTTCTAATGGTGTCCTGTCCACTTGAATTCCAGAGTCCTCTCTGCTTAAGGGCTGTTGATTATCTTCACCTTCACTTTCTTCTGACCAATTCTGATTAAACAAAGATATTGTCTTATTCTTTTTGAGTCTAACAACTGGAGCTATTTAGATTAGAAGATTAAAGAAAATTCCAGCAGAAAATAGACTATACCAAATACCATTTACACTAAATGTGTAAGGACCCAGGTAGCCAGATGGAAGCACTTGCAGGAGGAAAGCTGCAGAAGCAGTGGAGCAGTGCTGAGGACTTTCTCTGTCTCACTCTTTTTCTCCTTCTTTCACCTCCTATCTAGAACAGGGGTGGGGAACATATGGCTCTGAAAGTCAGTTGGTCTGGTCCTGCAAAGGCAACTGCAGGTGTGACTTGAAATTCATTAAGTATAGGGTCTTTCTTCATATCAACATTAAATGCTAATTTTGTATGACCTATGATGTCATCAAGATTAAATGGCCCAAAGGAAAAAAAAAAAAAGGGTCCCCACCTCTGATCTAGAGAAAATATAGAGTGAATGAAGAGATTGCCAGGAGTGGAAATAATCTGGGTGGCAGAAAAACAAAAAAGGTGACTATTGGAGGACAGAGCAGTCTGTAAGGCGGCACAATGGCTAAAACTGTTGGGACTCTCAACCATGAGGTCCAAGTTTAATCACATGGTGTCAGAGTAGTGTTCTGGTTCTAATTAATAAAGAGCTAAACCTTAATAATAACAAGTAAAGGTTAGAATCCCTTTGAGTGGTAAAAATTCCAAAAGTTCTAATTCCTTAAGGGATGCATTTATCTTTTTAGATACTTCTAGTGGCAATGGTTTTGGTGCAGTCTTTTTTTTTCTTAAAAAAAAACTTTTATTGGGAGGGTTACAGTATGGTCTTTAACACATAGGCACAACCTCTACTCTCCCCTTAATTGGTGTCTAGGAAGCACAACAGGATCCCAATGTCTCTTCATCTTTTCCCTTACCCTCCTTTCACAGAGTCCTTTGCTTTGGTGTAACATGCCATAGTCCAAGTTTCACTGTTTTCCCTTACTGATCTTTGCGCTAAAGTTCTACCTATAAGTGAGATCATTAAGCATTGGTTTGTTTCTTACTGGCTTGTCTCACTCAACATAAGGTCTTCAAGTTCTGACCACAATACTACAAAGGAGATAACTGTATCACTTTTAAGAGCTGCATAGTATTCCATTGTATATATGTACTATAACTTACTTAGTCATTCACTTATCATTGGGCATCTGGGCTGCTTCCAATATTAGGCTATTACAAACTGTGTGTACAGGTCTTTTTGGATAGCTGTTTTTGTTTTCCCTGGGTAAATCCCTAGGAGAGGGATTTCTGGGTCATAAGGTCCGTTTCTTTTTTAAAATCTTTATTTATTCCCTTTTGTTGCACTTTTAAATATTTTATATTTATTTATTTATTTATTCCCTTTTGTTGCCCTTTTTTTTATTGTTGTAGTTATTATTGTTGTTATTGATGTCGTCATTGTTGGACAGAAAGAAATGGAGAGAGGAGGGGAAGACAGAGAGGAGGAGAGATAGACACCTGCTGACCTGCTTCACCACCTGTGAAGCGACTCCCCTGCAAGTGGGGAACCGGGGATCCTTACATCGGTCCTTGTGCTTTGTGCCAAGTGCATTTAACCAGCTGCACTACCCTCCGACTCCTCCCCTTTTTTATTGTTGTAGTCATCGTTGTTGGATAGGACAGAGAGAAATAGAGTGAGGAGGGGAAGACAGAGAGGGGGAAGAGAAAGATAGACACCTGCAGACCTGTTTCACTGCTTGTGAAGCGACATTCCCCCCCCCACCCCACCCCACCCCCAGAGCTGAGGCTCGAACCGGGATCCTTCCTCTGGTCCTTGTGCTTTGTGCCACCTACGCTTAACTTGCTACGCTACTGCCTGACTCCCATAAGGCCCATTTCTAAAGTTCTAATGCATCTCCAGATTGTTTTCTATTGGGTTGGACCAACTTACATTCCCACCAGTAATATAGGAGAGTGCCTTTCTTCCCTACAGCTTCTCCAACGCTCGCTCGAGTTTCTGTCTTATCTAATCTGTGACATTCTCGCAAGTATAAAGTGGTATGGTGCCTCATTTTTATTTGCATTTCCCTGATCATCAGTGACTTTGAGCAGTTTTTCATATGCTTGTTGGCCCTGGGAATCTCTTCTTTGGAGAAGATTATGCCCAAATCTTCTTCCCATACAAATATGGGATTGTTTGTCTTCTTATTGTTAAGTCTGGTGAGTTCACTGTGT